>NW_027472814.1:0-254855 GCF_030347505.1 Rhynchophorus ferrugineus | reverse complement strand
ACTATCGATAATTTACACCCTTAGGCCTCTGCTTTCTAACTTGGGCCCAAATTGTAAAATGGTCTTATCTATTGGCGATTTCGTTCCAATTCACATTCCAAGTAATATTCGGCATGCTAATTACATTGCCGGTTGCCAAATTGCATTATCTCTTATAGTTTCCGAGATATGGACTATCGATAATTTACACCATAGGCTCTGCTTCTAACTTGGGCCCAAATTGTAAAATGGTCTTATCTATTGGCGATTTCGTTCCAATTCACATTCCAAGTAATATTCGGCATGCTAATTACATTGCCGGTTGCCAAATTGCATTATCTCTTATAGTTTCCGAGATATGGACTATCGATAATTTACACCTTAGGCTCTGCTTCTAACTTGGCCCAAATTGTAAAATGGTCTTATCTATTGGCGTTTTCGTTCCAATTCACATTCCAAGTAATATTCGGCATGCTAATTACATTGCCGGTTGCCAAATTGCATTATCTCTTATAGTTTCCGAGATATGGACTATCGATAATTTACACCTTAGGCTCTGCTTCTAACTTGGGCCCAAATTGTAAAATGGTCTTAATCTATTGGCGATTTCGTCCCAATTCACATTCCAAGTGATATTCGGCAATGCTAATTACATTGCGATTGCGAAATTGCATTATCTCTTATAGTTTCCGAGATATGGACTATCCAATATTTACACCATAGGCTCTGCTTCTAACTTGGGCCCAAATTGTAAAATGGTCTTATCTATTGGCGATTTCGTTCCAATTCACATTCCAAGTAATATTCGGCATGCTAATTACATTGCCGGTTGCCCAAATTGCATTATCTCTTATAGTTTCCGAGATATGGACTATCGGTAATTTACACCTTAGCTCTTGCTTCTAACTTGGGCCCAAATTGTAAAATGGTCTTATCTATTGGCGATTTCGTTCCCAATTCACATTCCAAGTAATATCCGCATGCTAATTACATTGCCGGTTGCCAAATTGATTATCGCTTATAGTTTCCGAGATAAGGACTATCGATAATTTACACCTTAGGCTAATTACATTGCCGGTTGCCAAATTGCATTATCTCTTATAGTTTCCGAGATATGGACTATCGATAATTTACACCTTAGGCTCTGCTTCTAACTTGGGCCCAAATTGTAAAATGGTCTTATCTATTGGCGATTTCGTTTCCAATTCACATTCCAAGTAATATTCGGCATGCTATATTACATTGCCGGTTGCCAAATTGCATTATCTCTTATAATTTCCGAGATATGGACTATCGATAATTTACACCTTAGGCTCTGCTTCTAACTTGGGCCAAATTGTAAAATGGTCTTATCTATTGGCGATTTCGTTCCAATTCACATTCCAAGTATATTCGGCATGCTAATTACATTGCCGGTTGCCAAATTGCATTATCTCTTATAGTTTCCGAGATATGGACTATCGATAATTTACACCTTAGGCTCTGCTTCTAACTTGGGCCCAAATTGTAAAATGGGTCTTATCTATTGGCGTTTTCGTTCCAATTCACATTCCAAGTAATATTCGGCATGCTAATTACATTGCCGGTTGCCAAATTGCATTATCTCTTATAGTTTCCGAGATATGGACTATCGATAATTTACACCTTAGGCTCTGCTTCTAACTTGGGCCCCAATTGTAAAATGGTCTTCTCTATTGGGCGATTTCGTCCCAATTCACATTCCAAGTGATATTCGGCATGCTAATTACATTGCCGGTTGCGAAATTTGCATTATCTCTTATAGTTTCCGAGATATGGACTATCCATAATTTACACCTTAGGCTCTGCTTCCTAACTTGGGCCCAAAATTGTAAAATGGTCCTTATCTAATTGGCGATTTCGTTCCAATTCACATTCCAAGTAATATTCGGCATGCTAATTACATTTGCCGGTTGCCAAATTGCATTATCTCTTATAGTTTCCGAGATATGGACTATCGATTAATTTACACCTTAGGCTCTGCTTCTAACTTGGGCCCAAATTGTAAAATGGTCTTATCTATTGGCGATTTCGTTCCAATTCACATTCCAAGTAATATTCGGCATGCTAATTACATTGCCGGTTGCCAAATTGCATTATCTCTTATAGTTTCCGAGATATGGACTATCGATAATTTACACCATAGGCTCTGCTTCTAACTTGGGCCCAAATTGTAAAATGGTCTTATCTATTGGCGATTTCGTTCCAATTCACATTCCAAGTAATATTCGGCATGCTAATTACATTGCCGGTTGCCAAATTGCATTATCTCTTATAGTTTCCGAGATATGGACTATCGATAATTTACACCTTAGGCTCTGCTTCTAACTTGGGCCCAAAATTGTAAAATGGTCTTATTCTATTGGTCGTTTTCGTTCCAATCTCCACATTCTCAAGTAATATTCGGCATGCTAATTACATTGCCGGTTGCCAAATTGCATTATCTCTTATAGTTTCCGAGATATGGACTATCGATAATTTACACCTTAGGCTCTGCTTCTAACATGGGCCCAAATTGTAAAATGGTCTTATCTATTGGCGATTTCGTCCCAATTCACATTCCAAGTGATATTCGGCATGCTAATTACATTGCCGATTGCGAAATTGCATTATCTCTTATAGTTTCCGAGATATGGACTATCAATAATTTACACCTTAGGCTCTGCTTCTAACTTGGGCCCCAATTGTAAAATGGTCTTATCTATTGGCGATTTCGTTCCAATTCACATTCCAAGTAATATTCGGCATGCTAATTACATTGCCGGTTGCCAAATTGCATTATCTCTTATAGTTTCCGAGATATGGACTATCGGTAATTTACACCTTAGGCTCTGCTTCTAACTTGGGCCCAAATTGTAAAATGGTCTTATCTATTGGCGATTTCGTTCCAATTCACATTACAAGTAATATCCGGCATGCTAATTACATTGCCGGTTGCCAAATTGAATTAACTCTTATAGTTTCCGAGATATGGACCTATCGATAATTTTACACCTTAGGCTCTGCTTCTAACTTGGGCCCCAAATTGTAAAATGGTCTTACCTATTGGCGATTTCGTTCCAATTCACATTCCAAGTAATATTCGGCTTGCTAGATTACATTGCCGGTTGCCAAATTGCATTATCTCTTATAGTTTCCGAGATATGGGACTATCGATAATTTACACCTTAGGCTTCTGCTTCTAACTTGGGCCCAAATTGTAAAATGGTCTTATCTATTGGCGATTTCGTTCCAATTCACATTCCAAGTAATATTCGGCATGCTAATTACATTGCCGGTTGCCAAATTGCATTATCTCTTATAGTTTCCGAGATATGGGACTATCGATAATTTACATCTTAGGCTCTGCTTCTAACTTTGGGCCCAAATTGTAAAATCGTCTTATCTATTGGCGATTTCGTTCCAATTCACATTCCAAGTAATATTCGGCATGCTAATTACATTGCCGGTTGCCCAAAATTGCATTATCTCTTATAGTTTCCGAGATATGGACTATCGATAATTTACACCTTAGGCTCTGCTTCTAACTTGGGCCCAAATTGTTAAAATGGTCTTATCTATTGGCGATTTTCGTTCCAATTCACATTCCAAGTAATATCCGGCATGCTAATTACATTGCCGGTTGCCAAATTGAAATTATCTCTTTATAGTCTCCGAGATATGGACTATCGATAATTTACACCTTAGGCTCTGCTTCTAACTTGGGGCCCAAATTGTAAAATGGTCTTATCTATTGGCGATTTCGTTCCCATTCACATTCCAAGTAATATTCGGCATGCTAATTACATTGCCGGTTGCCAAATTGCATTATCTCTTATAGTTTCCGAGATATGGACTATCGATAATTTACATCTCAGGGCTCTGCTTCTAACTTGGGCCCCAAATTGTAAAATGGTCCTTATCTATTGGCGATTTCGTTCCAATTCACATTATAAGTAATATTCGGCATGCTAATTACATTGCCGGTTGCAAATTGCATTATCTCTTATAGTTTCCGAAAATATGGACTATCGATAATTTACACCTTAGGCTCTGCTTCTAACTTGGCCCAAATTGTAAAATGGTCTTACCTATTGGCGATTTCGTTCCAATTCACATTCCAAGTAATATTCGGCTTGCTAATTACATTGCCGGTTGCCAAATTGCATTATCTCTTATAGTTTCCGAGATATGGACTATCGATAATTTACACCTTAGCTCTGCTTCTAACTTGGGCCCAAATTGTAAAATGGTCTTATCTATTGGCGATTTCGTTCCAATTCACATTCCAAGTAATATTCGGCATGCTAATTACATTGCCGGTTGCCAAATTGCATTATCTCTTATAGTTTCCGAGATATGGACTATCGATAATTTACATCTTAGGCTCTGCTTCTAACTTGGGCCCAAATTGTAAAATCGTCTTATCTATTGGCGATTTCGTTCCAATTCACATTCCAAGTAATATTCGGCATGCTAATTACATTGCCGGTTGCCAAATTGCATTATCTCTTATAGTTTCCGAGATATGGACTATCGATAATTTACACCTTAGGCTCTGCTTCTAACTTGGGCCCAAATTGTAAAATGGTCTTATCTATTGGCGATTTCGTTCCAATTCACATTCCAAGTAATATCCGGCATGCTAATTACATTGCCGGTTGCCAAATTGAATTATCTCTTATAGTTTCCGAGATATGGACTATCGATAATTTACACCTTAGGCTCTGCTTCTAACTTGGGCCCAAATTGTAAAATGGTCTTATCTATTGGCGATTTCGTTCCCATTCACATTCCAAGTAATATTCGGCATGCTAATTACATTGCCGGTTGCCAAATTGCATTATCTCTTATAGTTTCCGAGATATGGACTATCGATAATTTACATCTTAGGCTCTGCTTCTAACTTGGGCCCAAATTGTAAAATGGTCTTATCTATTGGCGATTTCGTTCCAATTCACATTCCAAGTAATATTCGGCATGCTAATTACATTGCCGGTTGCCAAATTGCATTATCTTCTTATAGTTTCCGAGATATGGAGTATCGATAATTTACACCTTAGGCTCTGCTTCTAACTTGGGCCCAAATTGTAAAATGGTCTTATCTATTGGCGATTTCGTCCCAATTCACATTCCAAGTGATATTCGGCATGCTAATTACATTGCCGGTTGCCAAATTGCATTATCTCTTATAGTTTCCGAGATATGGACTATCGATAATTTACACCTTTAGGCCTCTGCTTCTAACTTGGGCCCAAATTGTAAAATGGTCTTATCTATTGGCGATTTCGTTCCAATTCACATTCCAAGTAATATTCGGCATGCTAATTAACATTGCCGGTTGCCAAATTGCATTATCTCTTATAGTTTCCGAGATATGGACTATCGATAATTTACGCCTTAGGCTCTGCTTCTAACTTGGGCTCAAATTGTAAAATGGTCTTATCTATTGGCGATTTCGTTCCAATTCACATTCCAAGTAATATTCGGCATGCTAATTACATTGCCGGTTGCCAAATTGCATTATCTCTTATAGTTTACGAGATATGGACTATCGATAATTTACACCTTAGGCTCTGCTTCTAACTTGGGCCCAAATTGTAAAATGGTCTTATCTATTGGCGATTTCGTTCCAATTCACATTCCAAGTAATATTCGGCATGCTAATTACATTGCCGGTTGCCAAATTGCATTATCTCTTATAGTTTCCGAGATATGGACTATCGATAATTTACACCTTAGGCTCTGCTTCTAACTTGGGCCCAAATTGTAAAATGGTCTTACCTATTTGCGATTTCGTTCCAATTCACATTCCAAGTAATATTCGGCATGCTAATTACATTGCCGGTTGCGAAATTGCATTATCTCTTATAGTTTCCGAGATATGGACTATCGATAATTTACACCTTAGGCTCTACTTCTAACTTGGGCCCAAATTGTAAAATGGTCTTATCTATTGGCGATTTCGTTCCAATTCACATTCCAAGTAATATTCGGCATGCTAATTACATTGCCGGTTGCCAAATTGCATTATCTCTTATAGTTTCCGAGATATGGACTATCGATAATTTACACCTTAGGCTCTGCTTCTAACTTGGGCCCAAATTGTAAAATGGTCTTATCTATTGGCGATTTCGTTCCAATTCACATTCCAAGTAATATTCGGCATGCTAATTACATTGCCGGTTGCCAAATTGCATTATCTCTTATAGTTTCCGAGATATGGACTATCGATAATTTACACCTTAGGCTCTGCTTCTAACTTGGGCCCAAATTGTAAAATGGTCTTATCTATTGGCGATTTCGTTCCAATTCACATTCCAAGTAATATTCGGCATGCTAATTACATTGCCTTTTGCCAAATTGCATTATCTCTTATAGTTTCCGAGATATGGACTATCGATAATTTACACCTTAGGCTCTGCTTCTAACTTGGGCCCAAATTGTAAAATCGTCTTATCTATTGGCGATTTCGTTCCAATTCACATTCCAAGTAATATTCGGCATGCTAATTACATTGCCGGTTGCCAAATTGCATTATCTCTTATAGTTTCCGAGATATGGACTATCGATAATTTACACCTTAGGCTCTGCTTCTAACTTGGGCCCAAATTGTAAAATGGTCTTATCTATTGGCGATTTCGTTCCAATTCACATTCCAAGTAATATTCGGCATGCTAATTACATTGCCGGTTGCCAAATTGCATTATCTCTTATAGTTTCCGAGATATGGACTATCGATAATTTACACCTTAGCCTCTGCTTCTAACTTGGGCCCAAATTGTAAAATGGTCTTATCTATTGGCGTTTTCGTTCCAATTCACATTCCAAGTAATATTCAGCATGCTAATTACATTGCCGGTTGCCAAATTGCATTATCTCTTATAGTTTCCGAGATATGGACTATCGATAATTTACACCTTAGGCTCTGCTTCTAACTTGGGCCCAAATTGTAAAATGGTCTTCTCTATTGGCGATTTCGTTCCAATTCACATTCCAAGTAATATTCGGCATGCTAATTACATTGCCGGTTGCCAAATTGCATTATCTCTTATAGTTTCCGAGATATGGACTATCGATAATTTACACCTTAGTCTCTGCTTCTAACTTGGGCCCAAATTATAAAATGGTCTTATCTATTGGCGTTTTCGTTCCAATTCACATTCCAAGTAATATTCAGCATGCTAATTACATTGCCGGTTGCCAAATTGCATTATCTCTTATAGTTTCCGAGATATGGACTATCGATAATTTACACCTTAGGCTCTGCTTCTAACTTGGGCCCAAATTGTAAAATGGTCTTCTCTATTGGCGATTTCGTTCCAATTCACATTCCAAGTAATATTCGGCATGCTAATTACATTGCCGGTTGCCAAATTGCATTATCTCTTATAGTTTCCGAGATATGGACTATCGATAATTTACACCTTAGTCTCTGCTTCTAACTTGGGCCCAAATTGTAAAATGGTCTTATCTATTGGCGATTTCGTTCCAATTCACATTCCAAGTAATATTCGGCATGCTAATTACATTGCCGGTTGCCAAATTGCATTATCTCTTATAGTTTCCGAGATATGGACTATCGATAATTTACACCTTAGGCTCTGCTTCTAACTTGGGCCCAAATTGTAAAATGGTCTTCTCTATTGGCGATTTCGTTCCAATTCACATTCCAAGTAATATTCGGCATGCTAATTACATTGCCGGTTGCCAAATTGCATTATCTCTTATAGTTTCCGAGATATGGACTATCGATAATTTACACCTTAGGCTCTGCTTCTAACTTGGGCCCAAATTGTAAAATGGTCTTATCTATTGGCGATTTCGTTCCAATTCACATTCCAAGTAATATTCGGCATGCTAATTACATTGCCGGTTGCCAAATTGCATTATCTCTTATAGTTTCCGAGATATGGACTATCGATAATTTACACCTTAGCCTCTGCTTCTAACTTGGGCCCAAATTGTAAAATGGTCTTATCTATTGGCGTTTTCGTTCCAATTCACATTCCAAGTAATATTCAGCATGCTAATTACATTGCCGGTTGCCAAATTGCATTATCTCTTATAGTTTCCGAGATATGGACTATCGATAATTTACACCTTAGGCTCTGCTTCTAACTTGGGCCCAAATTGTAAAATGGTCTTCTCTATTGGCGATTTCGTTCCAATTCACATTCCAAGTAATATTCGGCATGCTAATTACATTGCCGGTTGCCAAATTGCATTATCTCTTATAGTTTCCGAGATATGGACTATCGATAATTTACACCTTAGTCTCTGCTTCTAACTTGGGCCCAAATTGTAAAATGGTCTTATCTATTGGCGATTTCGTTCCAATTCACATTCCAAGTAATATTCGGCATGCTAATTACATTGCCGGTTGCCAAATTGCATTATCTCTTATAGTTTCCGAGATATGGACTATCGATAATTTACACCTTAGGCTCTGCTTCTAACTTGGGCCCAAATTGTAAAATGGTCTTCTCTATTGGCGATTTCGTTCCAATTCACATTCCAAGTAATATTCGGCATGCTAATTACATTGCCGGTTGCCAAATTGCATTATCTCTTATAGTTTCCGAGATATGGACTATCGATAATTTACACCTTAGGCTCTGCTTCTAACTTGGGCCCAAATTGTAAAATGGTCTTCTCTATTGGCGATTTTGTTCCAATTCACATTCCAAGTAATATTCGGCATGCTAATTACATTGCCGGTTACCAAATTGCATTATCTCTTATAGTTTCCGAGATATGGACTATCGATAATTTACACCTTAGGCTCTGCTTCTAACTTGGGCCCAAATTGTAAAATCGTCTTATCTATTGGCGATTTCGTTCGAATTCACATTCCGAGTAATATTCGGCATGCTAATTACATTGCCGGTTGCCAAATTGCATTATCTCTTATAGTTTCCGAGATATGGACTATCGGTAATTTACACCTTAGGCTCTGCTTCTAACTTGGGCCCAAATTGTAAAATGGTCTTATCTATTGGCGATTTCGTTCCAATTCACATTCCAAGTAATATTCGGCATGCTAATTACATTGCCGGTTGCCAAATTGAATTATCTCTTATAGTTTCCGAGATATGGACTATCGATAATTTACACCTTAGGCTAATTACATTGCCGGTTGCCAAATTGCATTATCTCTTATAGTTTCCGAGATATGGACTATCGATAATTTACACCTTAGGCTCTGCTTCTAACTTGGGCCCAAATTGTAAAATGGTCTTATCTATTGGCGATTTCGTTCCAATTCACATTCCAAGTAATATTCGGCATGCTAATTACATTGCCGGTTGCCAAATTGCATTATCTCTTATAATTTCCGAGATATGGACTATCGATAATTTACACCTTAGGCTCTGCTTCTAACTTGGGCCCAAATTGTAAAATGGTCTTATCTATTGGCGATTTCGTTCCAATTCACATTCCAAGTAATATT
Source organism: Rhynchophorus ferrugineus (assembly GCF_030347505.1). Lineage (NCBI taxonomy): Eukaryota > Metazoa > Arthropoda > Insecta > Coleoptera > Curculionidae > Rhynchophorus > Rhynchophorus ferrugineus. The sequence goes on along the minus strand of NW_027472814.1, from coordinate 245,425 downwards.
CGGCATGCTAATTACATTGCCGGTTGCCAAATTGCATTATCTCTTATAGTTTCCGAGATATGGACTATCGATAATTTACACCTTAGGCTCTGCTTCTAACTTGGGCCCAAATTGTAAAATGGTCTTATCTATTGGCGTTTTCGTTCCAATTCACATTCCAAGTAATATTCGGCATGCTAATTACATTGCCGGTTGCCAAATTGCATTATCTCTTATAGTTTCCGAGATATGGACTATCGATAATTTACACCTTAGGCTCTGCTTCTAACTTGGGCCCAAATTGTAAAATGGTCTTCTCTATTGGCGATTTCGTCCCAATTCACATTCCAAGTGATATTCGGCATGCTAATTACATTGCCGGTTGCGAAATTGCATTATCTCTTATAGTTTCCGAGATATGGACTATCCATAATTTACACCTTAGGCTCTGCTTCTAACTTGGGCCCAAATTGTAAAATGGTCTTATCTATTGGCGATTTCGTTCCAATTCACATTCCAAGTAATATTCGGCATGCTAATTACATTGCCGGTTGCCAAATTGCATTATCTCTTATAGTTTCCGAGATATGGACTATCGATAATTTACACCTTAGGCTCTGCTTCTAACTTGGGCCCAAATTGTAAAATGGTCTTATCTATTGGCGATTTCGTTCCAATTCACATTCCAAGTAATATTCGGCATGCTAATTACATTGCCGGTTGCCAAATTGCATTATCTCTTATAGTTTCCGAGATATGGACTATCGATAATTTACACCATAGGCTCTGCTTCTAACTTGGGCCCAAATTGTAAAATGGTCTTATCTATTGGCGATTTCGTTCCAATTCACATTCCAAGTAATATTCGGCATGCTAATTACATTGCCGGTTGCCAAATTGCATTATCTCTTATAGTTTCCGAGATATGGACTATCGATAATTTACACCTTAGGCTCTGCTTCTAACTTGGGCCCAAATTGTAAAATGGTCTTATCTATTGGCGTTTTCGTTCCAATTCACATTCCAAGTAATATTCGGCATGCTAATTACATTGCCGGTTGCCAAATTGCATTATCTCTTATAGTTTCCGAGATATGGACTATCGATAATTTACACCTTAGGCTCTGCTTCTAACTTGGGCCCAAATTGTAAAATGGTCTTATCTATTGGCGATTTCGTCCCAATTCACATTCCAAGTGATATTCGGCATGCTAATTACATTGCCGATTGCGAAATTGCATTATCTCTTATAGTTTCCGAGATATGGACTATCAATAATTTACACCTTAGGCTCTGCTTCTAACTTGGGCCCAAATTGTAAAATGGTCTTATCTATTGGCGATTTCGTTCCAATTCACATTCCAAGTAATATTCGGCATGCTAATTACATTGCCGGTTGCCAAATTGCATTATCTCTTATAGTTTCCGAGATATGGACTATCGGTAATTTACACCTTAGGCTCTGCTTCTAACTTGGGCCCAAATTGTAAAATGGTCTTATCTATTGGCGATTTCGTTCCAATTCACATTCCAAGTAATATCCGGCATGCTAATTACATTGCCGGTTGCCAAATTGAATTATCTCTTATAGTTTCCGAGATATGGACTATCGATAATTTACACCTTAGGCTAATTACATTGCCGGTTGCCAAATTGCATTATCTCTTATAGTTTCCGAGATATGGACTATCGATAATTTACACCTTAGGCTCTGCTTCTAACTTGGGCCCAAATTGTAAAATGGTCTTATCTATTGGCGATTTCGTTCCAATTCACATTCCAAGTAATATTCGGCATGCTAATTACATTGCCGGTTGCCAAATTGCATTATCTCTTATAATTTCCGAGATATGGACTATCGATAATTTACACCTTAGGCTCTGCTTCTAACTTGGGCCCAAATTGTAAAATGGTCTTATCTATTGGCGATTTCGTTCCAATTCACATTCCAAGTAATATTCGGCATGCTAATTACATTGCCGGTTGCCAAATTGCATTATCTCTTATAGTTTCCGAGATATGGACTATCGATAATTTACACCTTAGGCTCTGCTTCTAACTTGGGCCCAAATTGTAAAATGGTCTTATCTATTGGCGTTTTCGTTCCAATTCACATTCCAAGTAATATTCGGCATGCTAATTACATTGCCGGTTGCCAAATTGCATTATCTCTTATAGTTTCCGAGATATGGACTATCGATAATTTACACCTTAGGCTCTGCTTCTAACTTGGGCCCAAATTGTAAAATGGTCTTCTCTATTGGCGATTTCGTCCCAATTCACATTCCAAGTGATATTCGGCATGCTAATTACATTGCCGGTTGCGAAATTGCATTATCTCTTATAGTTTCCGAGATATGGACTATCCATAATTTACACCTTAGGCTCTGCTTCTAACTTGGGCCCAAATTGTAAAATGGTCTTATCTATTGGCGATTTCGTTCCAATTCACATTCCAAGTAATATTCGGCATGCTAATTACATTGCCGGTTGCCAAATTGCATTATCTCTTATAGTTTCCGAGATATGGACTATCGATAATTTACACCTTAGGCTCTGCTTCTAACTTGGGCCCAAATTGTAAAATGGTCTTATCTATTGGCGATTTCGTTCCAATTCACATTCCAAGTAATATTCGGCATGCTAATTACATTGCCGGTTGCCAAATTGCATTATCTCTTATAGTTTCCGAGATATGGACTATCGATAATTTACACCATAGGCTCTGCTTCTAACTTGGGCCCAAATTGTAAAATGGTCTTATCTATTGGCGATTTCGTTCCAATTCACATTCCAAGTAATATTCGGCATGCTAATTACATTGCCGGTTGCCAAATTGCATTATCTCTTATAGTTTCCGAGATATGGACTATCGATAATTTACACCTTAGGCTCTGCTTCTAACTTGGGCCCAAATTGTAAAATGGTCTTATCTATTGGCGTTTTCGTTCCAATTCACATTCCAAGTAATATTCGGCATGCTAATTACATTGCCGGTTGCCAAATTGCATTATCTCTTATAGTTTCCGAGATATGGACTATCGATAATTTACACCTTAGGCTCTGCTTCTAACTTGGGCCCAAATTGTAAAATGGTCTTATCTATTGGCGATTTCGTCCCAATTCACATTCCAAGTGATATTCGGCATGCTAATTACATTGCCGATTGCGAAATTGCATTATCTCTTATAGTTTCCGAGATATGGACTATCAATAATTTACACCTTAGGCTCTGCTTCTAACTTGGGCCCAAATTGTAAAATGGTCTTATCTATTGGCGATTTCGTTCCAATTCACATTCCAAGTAATATTCGGCATGCTAATTACATTGCCGGTTGCCAAATTGCATTATCTCTTATAGTTTCCGAGATATGGACTATCGGTAATTTACACCTTAGGCTCTGCTTCTAACTTGGGCCCAAATTGTAAAATGGTCTTATCTATTGGCGATTTCGTTCCAATTCACATTACAAGTAATATCCGGCATGCTAATTACATTGCCGGTTGCCAAATTGAATTAACTCTTATAGTTTCCGAGATATGGACTATCGATAATTTACACCTTAGGCTCTGCTTCTAACTTGGGCCCAAATTGTAAAATGGTCTTACCTATTGGCGATTTCGTTCCAATTCACATTCCAAGTAATATTCGGCTTGCTAATTACATTGCCGGTTGCCAAATTGCATTATCTCTTATAGTTTCCGAGATATGGACTATCGATAATTTACACCTTAGGCTCTGCTTCTAACTTGGGCCCAAATTGTAAAATGGTCTTATCTATTGGCGATTTCGTTCCAATTCACATTCCAAGTAATATTCGGCATGCTAATTACATTGCCGGTTGCCAAATTGCATTATCTCTTATAGTTTCCGAGATATGGACTATCGATAATTTACATCTTAGGCTCTGCTTCTAACTTGGGCCCAAATTGTAAAATCGTCTTATCTATTGGCGATTTCGTTCCAATTCACATTCCAAGTAATATTCGGCATGCTAATTACATTGCCGGTTGCCAAATTGCATTATCTCTTATAGTTTCCGAGATATGGACTATCGATAATTTACACCTTAGGCTCTGCTTCTAACTTGGGCCCAAATTGTAAAATGGTCTTATCTATTGGCGATTTCGTTCCAATTCACATTCCAAGTAATATCCGGCATGCTAATTACATTGCCGGTTGCCAAATTGAATTATCTCTTATAGTCTCCGAGATATGGACTATCGATAATTTACACCTTAGGCTCTGCTTCTAACTTGGGCCCAAATTGTAAAATGGTCTTATCTATTGGCGATTTCGTTCCCATTCACATTCCAAGTAATATTCGGCATGCTAATTACATTGCCGGTTGCCAAATTGCATTATCTCTTATAGTTTCCGAGATATGGACTATCGATAATTTACATCTCAGGCTCTGCTTCTAACTTGGGCCCAAATTGTAAAATGGTCTTATCTATTGGCGATTTCGTTCCAATTCACATTATAAGTAATATTCGGCATGCTAATTACATTGCCGGTTGCCAAATTGCATTATCTCTTATAGTTTCCGAAATATGGACTATCGATAATTTACACCTTAGGCTCTGCTTCTAACTTGGGCCCAAATTGTAAAATGGTCTTACCTATTGGCGATTTCGTTCCAATTCACATTCCAAGTAATATTCGGCTTGCTAATTACATTGCCGGTTGCCAAATTGCATTATCTCTTATAGTTTCCGAGATATGGACTATCGATAATTTACACCTTAGGCTCTGCTTCTAACTTGGGCCCAAATTGTAAAATGGTCTTATCTATTGGCGATTTCGTTCCAATTCACATTCCAAGTAATATTCGGCATGCTAATTACATTGCCGGTTGCCAAATTGCATTATCTCTTATAGTTTCCGAGATATGGACTATCGATAATTTACATCTTAGGCTCTGCTTCTAACTTGGGCCCAAATTGTAAAATCGTCTTATCTATTGGCGATTTCGTTCCAATTCACATTCCAAGTAATATTCGGCATGCTAATTACATTGCCGGTTGCCAAATTGCATTATCTCTTATAGTTTCCGAGATATGGACTATCGATAATTTACACCTTAGGCTCTGCTTCTAACTTGGGCCCAAATTGTAAAATGGTCTTATCTATTGGCGATTTCGTTCCAATTCACATTCCAAGTAATATCCGGCATGCTAATTACATTGCCGGTTGCCAAATTGAATTATCTCTTATAGTTTCCGAGATATGGACTATCGATAATTTACACCTTAGGCTCTGCTTCTAACTTGGGCCCAAATTGTAAAATGGTCTTATCTATTGGCGATTTCGTTCCCATTCACATTCCAAGTAATATTCGGCATGCTAATTACATTGCCGGTTGCCAAATTGCATTATCTCTTATAGTTTCCGAGATATGGACTATCGATAATTTACATCTTAGGCTCTGCTTCTAACTTGGGCCCAAATTGTAAAATGGTCTTATCTATTGGCGATTTCGTTCCAATTCACATTCCAAGTAATATTCGGCATGCTAATTACATTGCCGGTTGCCAAATTGCATTATCTCTTATAGTTTCCGAGATATGGAGTATCGATAATTTACACCTTAGGCTCTGCTTCTAACTTGGGCCCAAATTGTAAAATGGTCTTATCTATTGGCGATTTCGTCCCAATTCACATTCCAAGTGATATTCGGCATGCTAATTACATTGCCGGTTGCCAAATTGCATTATCTCTTATAGTTTCCGAGATATGGACTATCGATAATTTACACCTTAGGCTCTGCTTCTAACTTGGGCCCAAATTGTAAAATGGTCTTATCTATTGGCGATTTCGTTCCAATTCACATTCCAAGTAATATTCGGCATGCTAATTACATTGCCGGTTGCCAAATTGCATTATCTCTTATAGTTTCCGAGATATGGACTATCGATAATTTACGCCTTAGGCTCTGCTTCTAACTTGGGCTCAAATTGTAAAATGGTCTTATCTATTGGCGATTTCGTTCCAATTCGCATTCCAAGTAATATTCGGCATGCTAATTACATTGCCGGTTGCCAAATTGCATTATCTCTTATAGTTTATGAGATATGGACTATCGATAATTTACACCTTAGGCTCTGCTTCTAACTTGGGCCCAAATTGTAAAATGGTCTTATCTATTGGCGATTTCGTTCCAATTCACATTCCAAGTAATATTCGGCATGCTAATTACATTGCCGGTTGCCAAATTGCATTATCTCTTATAGTTTCCGAGATATGGACTATCGATAATTTACACCTTAGGCTCTGCTTCTAACTTGGGCCCAAATTGTAAAATGGTCTTACCTATTTTCGATTTCGTTCCAATTCACATTCCAAGTAATATTCGGCATGCTAATTACATTGCCGGTTTCCAAATTGCATTATCTCTTATAGTTTCCGAGATATGGACTATCGATAATTTACACCTTAGGCTCTACTTCTAACTTGGGCCCAAATTGTAAAATGGTCTTATCTATTGGCGATTTCGTTCCAATTCACATTCCAATTAATATTCGGCATGCTAATTACATTGCCGGTTGCCAAATTGCATTATCTCTTATAGTTTCCGAGATATGGACTATCGATAATTTACACCTTAGGCTCTGCTTCTAACTTGGGCCCAAATTGTAAAATGGTCTTATCTATTGGCGATTTCGTTCCAATTCACATTCCAAGTAATATTCGGCATGCTAATTACATTGCCGGTTGCCAAATTGCATTATCTCTTATAGTTTCCGAGATATGGACTATCGATAATTTTGCCAAATTGCATTATCTCTTATAGTTTCCGAGATATGGACTATCGATAATTTACACCTTAGGCTCTGCTTCTAACTTGGGCCCAAATTGTAAAATCGTCTTATCTATTGGCGATTTCGTTCCAATTCACATTCCAAGTAATATTCGGCATGCTAATTACATTGCCGGTTGCCAAATTGCATTATCTCTTATAGTTTCCGAGATATGGACTATCGATAATTTACACCTTAGGCTCTGCTTCTAACTTGGGCCCAAATTGTAAAATGGTCTTATCTATTGGCGATTTCGTTCCAATTCACATTCCAAGTAATATTCGGCATGCTAATTACATTGCCGGTTGCCAAATTGCATTATCTCTTATAGTTTCCGAGATATGGACTATCGATAATTTACACCTTAGCCTCTGCTTCTAACTTGGGCCCAAATTGTAAAATGGTCTTATCTATTGGCGTTTTCGTTCCAATTCACATTCCAAGTAATATTCAGCATGCTAATTACATTGCCGGTTGCCAAATTGCATTATCTCTTATAGTTTCCGAGATATGGACTATCGATAATTTACACCTTAGGCTCTGCTTCTAACTTGGGCCCAAATTGTAAAATGGTCTTCTCTATTGGCGATTTCGTTCCAATTCACATTCCAAGTAATATTCGGCATGCTAATTACATTGCCGGTTGCCAAATTGCATTATCTCTTATAGTTTCCGAGATATGGACTATCGATAATTTACACCTTAGTCTCTGCTTCTAACTTGGGCCCAAATTATAAAATGGTCTTATCTATTGGCGATTTCGTTCCAATTCACATTCCAAGTAATATTCGGCATGCTAATTACATTGCCGGTTGCCAAATTGCATTATCTCTTATAGTTTCCGAGATATGGACTATCGATAATTTACACCTTAGGCTCTGCTTCTAACTTGGGCCCAAATTGTAAAATGGTCTTCTCTATTGGCGATTTCGTTCCAATTCACATTCCAAGTAATATTCGGCATGCTAATTACATTGCCGGTTGCCAAATTGCATTATCTCTTATAGTTTCCGAGATATGGACTATCGATAATTTACACCTTAGGCTCTGCTTCTAACTTGGGCCCAAATTGTAAAATGGTCTTCTCTATTGGCGATTTTGTTCCAATTCACATTCCAAGTAATATTCGGCATGCTAATTACATTGCCGGTTACCAAATTGCATTATCTCTTATAGTTTCCGAGATATGGACTATCGATAATTTACACCTTAGGCTCTGCTTCTAACTTGGGCCCAAATTGTAAAATCGTCTTATCTATTGGCGATTTCGTTCGAATTCACATTCCGAGTAATATTCGGCATGCTAATTACATTGCCGGTTGCCAAATTGCATTATCTCTTATAGTTTCCGAGATATGGACTATCGGTAATTTACACCTTAGGCTCTGCTTCTAACTTGGGCCCAAATTGTAAAATGGTCTTATCTATTGGCGATTTCGTTCCAATTCACATTCCAAGTAATATCCGGCATGCTAATTACATTGCCGGTTGCCAAATTGAATTATCTCTTATAGTTTCCGAGATATGGACTATCGATAATTTACACCTTAGGCTCTGCTTCTAACTTGGGCCCAAATTGTAAAATGGTCTTATCTATTGGCGATTTCGTTCCAATTCACATTCCAAGTAATATTCGGCATGCTAATTACATTGCCGGTTGCCAAATTGCATTATCTCTTATAGTTTCCGAGATATGGACTATCGATAATTTACACCTTAGGCTCTGCTTCTAACTTGGGCCCAAATTGTAAAATGGTCTTATCTATTGGCGATTTCGTTCCAATTCACATTCCTAGTAATATTCGGCATGCTAATTACATTGCCGGTTGCCAAATTGCATTATCTCTTATAGTTTCCGAGATATGGACTATCGATAATTTACACCTTAGGCTCTGCTTCTAACTTGGGCCCAAATTGTAAAATGGTCTTATCTATTGGCGTTTTCGTTCCAATTCACATTCCAAGTAATATTCGGCATGCTAATTACATTGCCGGTTGCCAAATTGCATTATCTCTTATAGTTTCCGAGATATGGACTATCGATAATTTACACCTTAGGCTCTGCTTCTAACTTGGGCCCAAATTGTAAAATGGTCTTCTCTATTGGCGATTTCGTCCCAATTCACATTCCAAGTGATATTCGGCATGCTAATTACATTGCCGGTTGCGAAATTGCATTATCTCTTATAGTTTCCGAGATATGGACTATCCATAATTTACACCTTAGGCTCTGCTTCTAACTTGGGCCCAAATTGTAAAATGGTCTTATCTATTGGCGATTTCGTTCCAATTCACATTCCAAGTAATATTCGGCATGCTAATTACATTGCCGGTTGCCAAATTGCATTATCTCTTATAGTTTCCGAGATATGGACTATCGATAATTTACACCTTAGGCTCTGCTTCTAACTTGGGCCCAAATTGTAAAATGGTCTTATCTATTGGCGATTTCGTTCCAATTCACATTCCAAGTAATATTCGGCATGCTAATTACATTGCCGGTTGCCAAATTGCATTATCTCTTATAGTTTCCGAGATATGGACTATCGATAATTTACACCATAGGCTCTGCTTCTAACTTGGGCCCAAATTGTAAAATGGTCTTATCTATTGGCGATTTCGTTCCAATTCACATTCCAAGTAATATTCAGCATGCTAATTACATTGCCGGTTGCCAAATTGCATTATCTCTTATAGTTTCCGAGATATGGACTATCGATAATTTACACCTTAGGCTCTGCTTCTAACTTGGGCCCAAATTGTAAAATGGTCTTATCTATTGGCGTTTTCGTTCCAATTCACATTCCAAGTAATATTCGGCATGCTAATTACATTGCCGGTTGCCAAATTGCATTATCTCTTATAGTTTCCGAGATATGGACTATCGATAATTTACACCTTAGGCTCTGCTTCTAACTTGGGCCCAAATTGTAAAATGGTCTTATCTATTGGCGATTTCGTCCCAATTCACATTCCAAGTGATATTCGGCATGCTAATTACATTGCCGATTGCGAAATTGCATTATCTCTTATAGTTTCCGAGATATGGACTATCAATAATTTACACCTTAGGCTCTGCTTCTAACTTGGGCCCAAATTGTAAAATGGTCTTATCTATTGGCGATTTCGTTCCAATTCACATTCCAAGTAATATTCGGCATGCTAATTACATTGCCGGTTGCCAAATTGCATTATCTCTTATAGTTTCCGAGATATGGACTATCGGTAATTTACACCTTAGGCTCTGCTTCTAACTTGGGCCCAAATTGTAAAATGGTCTTATCTATTGGCGATTTCGTTCCAATTCACATTACAAGTAATATCCGGCATGCTAATTACATTGCCGGTTGCCAAATTGAATTATCTCTTATAGTTTCCGAGATATGGACTATCGATAATTTACATCTTAGGCTCTGCTTCTAACTTGGGCCCAAATTGTAAAATGGTCTTACCTATTGGCGATTTCGTTCCAATTCACATTCCAAGTAATATTCGGCTTGCTAATTACATTGCCGGTTGCCAAATTGCATTATCTCTTATAGTTTCCGAGATATGGACTATCGATAATTTACACCTTAGGCTCTGCTTCTAACTTGGGCCCAAATTGTAAAATGGTCTTATCTATTGGCGATTTCGTTCCAATTCACATTCCAAGTAATATTCGGCATGCTAATTACATTGCCGGTTGCCAAATTGCATTATCTCTTATAGTTTCCGAGATATGGACTATCGATAATTTACATCTTAGGCTCTGCTTCTAACTTGGGCCCAAATTGTAAAATCGTCTTATCTATTGGCGATTTCGTTCCAATTCACATTCCAAGTAATATTCGGCATGCTAATTACATTGCCGGTTGCCAAATTGCATTATCTCTTATAGTTTCCGAGATATGGACTATCGATAATTTACACCTTAGGCTCTGCTTCTAACTTGGGCCCAAATTGTAAAATGGTCTTATCTATTGGCGATTTCGTTCCAATTCACATTCCAAGTAATATCCGGCATGCTAATTACATTGCCGGTTGCCAAATTGAATTATCTCTTATAGTCTCCGAGATATGGACTATCGATAATTTACACCTTAGGCTCTGCTTCTAACTTGGGCCCAAATTGTAAAATGGTCTTATCTATTGGCGATTTCGTTCCCATTCACATTCCAAGTAATATTCGGCATGCTAATTACATTGCCGGTTGCCAAATTGCATTATCTCTTATAGTTTCCGAGATATGGACTATCGATAATTTACATCTAAGGCTCTGCTTCTAACTTGGGCCCAAATTGTAAAATGGTCTTATCTATTGGCGATTTCGTTCCAATTCACATTATAAGTAATATTCGGCATGCTAATTACATTGCCGGTTGCCAAATTGCATTATCTCTTATAGTTTCCGAAATATGGACTATCGATAATTTACACCTTAGGCTCTGCTTCTAACTTGGGCCCAAATTGTAAAATGGTCTTACCTATTGGCGATTTCGTTCCAATTCACATTCCAAGTAATATTCGGCTTGCTAATTACATTGCCGGTTGCCAAATTGCATTATCTCTTATAGTTTCCGAGATATGGACTATCGATAATTTACACCTTAGGCTCTGCTTCTAACTTGGGCCCAAATTGTAAAATGGTCTTATCTATTGGCGATTTCGTTCCAATTCACATTCCAAGTAATATTCGGCATGCTAATTACATTGCCGGTTGCCAAATTGCATTATCTCTTATAGTTTCCGAGATATGGACTATCGATAATTTACATCTTAGGCTCTGCTTCTAACTTGGGCCCAAATTGTAAAATCGTCTTATCTATTGGCGATTTCGTTCCAATTCACATTCCAAGTAATATTCGGCATGCTAATTACATTGCCGGTTGCCAAATTGCATTATCTCTTATAGTTTCCGAGATATGGACTATCGATAATTTACACCTTAGGCTCTGCTTCTAACTTGGGCCCAAATTGTAAAATGGTCTTATCTATTGGCGATTTCGTTCCAATTCACATTCCAAGTAATATCCGGCATGCTAATTACATTGCCGGTTGCCAAATTGAATTATCTCTTATAGTTTCCGAGATATGGACTATCGATAATTTACACCTTAGGCTCTGCTTCTAACTTGGGCCCAAATTGTAAAATGGTCTTATCTATTGGCGATTTCGTTCCCATTCACATTCCAAGTAATATTCGGCATGCTAATTACATTGCCGGTTGCCAAATTGCATTATCTCTTATAGTTTCCGAGATATGGACTATCGATAATTTACATCTTAGGCTCTGCTTCTAACTTGGGCCCAAATTGTAAAATGGTCTTATCTATTGGCGATTTCGTTCCAATTCACATTCCAAGTAATATTCGGCATGCTAATTACATTGCCGGTTGCCAAATTGCATTATCTCTTATAGTTTCCGAGATATGGAGTATCGATAATTTACACCTTAGGCTCTGCTTCTAACTTGGGCCCAAATTGTAAAATGGTCTTATCTATTGGCGATTTCGTCCCAATTCACATTCCAAGTGATATTCGGCATGCTAATTACATTGCCGGTTGCCAAATTGCATTATCTCTTATAGTTTCCGAGATATGGACTATCGATAATTTACACCTTAGGCTCTGCTTCTAACTTGGGCCCAAATTGTAAAATGGTCTTATCTATTGGCGATTTCGTTCCAATTCACATTCCAAGTAATATTCGGCATGCTAATTACATTGCCGGTTGCCAAATTGCATTATCTCTTATAGTTTCCGAGATATGGACTATCGATAATTTACGCCTTAGGCTCTGCTTCTAACTTGGGCTCAAATTGTAAAATGGTCTTATCTATTGGCGATTTCGTTCCAATTCGCATTCCAAGTAATATTCGGCATGCTAATTACATTGCCGGTTGCCAAATTGCATTATCTCTTATAGTTTATGAGATATGGACTATCGATAATTTACACCTTAGGCTCTGCTTCTAACTTGGGCCCAAATTGTAAAATGGTCTTACCTATTTTCGATTTCGTTCCAATTCACATTCCAAGTAATATTCGGCATGCTAATTACATTGCCGGTTTCCAAATTGCATTATCTCTTATAGTTTCCGAGATATGGACTATCGATAATTTACACCTTAGGCTCTACTTCTAACTTGGGCCCAAATTGTAAAATGGTCTTATCTATTGGCGATTTCGTTCCAATTCACATTCCAATTAATATTCGGCATGCTAATTACATTGCCGGTTGCCAAATTGCATTATCTCTTATAGTTTCCGAGATATGGACTATCGATAATTTACACCTTAGGCTCTGCTTCTAACTTGGGCCCAAATTGTAAAATGGTCTTATCTATTGGCGATTTCGTTCCAATTCACATTCCAAGTAATATTCGGCATGCTAATTACATTGCCGGTTGCCAAATTGCATTATCTCTTATAGTTTCCGAGATATGGACTATCGATAATTTACACCTTAGGCTCTGCTTCTAACTTGGGCCCAAATTGTAAAATGGTCTTATCTATTGGCGATTTCGTTCCAATTCACATTCCAAGTAATATTCGGCATGCTAATTACATTGCCTTTTGCCAAATTGCATTATCTCTTATAGTTTCCGAGATATGGACTATCGATAATTTACACCTTAGGCTCTGCTTCTAACTTGGGCCCAAATTGTAAAATCGTCTTATCTATTGGCGATTTCGTTCCAATTCACATTCCAAGTAATATTCGGCATGCTAATTACATTGCCGGTTGCCAATTGCATTATCTCTTATAGTTTCCGAGATATGGACTATCGGTAATTTACACCTTAGGCTCTGCTTCTAACTTGGGCCCAAATTGTAAAATGGTCTTATCTATTGGCGATTTCGTTCCAATTCACATTCCAAGTAATATCCGGCATGCTAATTACATTGCCGGTTGCCAAATTGAATTATCTCTTATAGTTTCCGAGATATGGACTATCGATAATTTACACCTTAGGCTCTGCTTCTAACTTGGGCCCAAATTGTAAAATGGCCTTACCTATTGGCGATTTCGTTCCAATTCACATTCCAAGTAATATTCGGCATGCTAATTACATTGCCGGTTGCCAAATTGCATTATCTCTTATAGTTTCCGAGATATGGACTATCGATAATTTACACCTTAGGCTCTGCTTCTAACTTGGGCCCAAATTGTAAAATGGCCTTACCTATTGGCGATTTCGTTCCAATTCACATTCCAAGTAATATTCGGCATGCTAATTACATTGCCGGTTGCCAAATTGCATTATCTCTTATAGTTTCCGAGATATGGACTATCGATAATTTACACATTAGGCTCTGCTTCTAACTTGGGCCCAAATTGTAAAATGGTCTTATCTATTGGCGATTTCGTTCCAATTCACATTCCAAGTAATATTCTTCATGCTAATTACATTGCCGGTTGCCAAATTGCATTATCTCTTATAGTTTCCGAGATATGGACTATCGATAATTTACACCTTAGGCTCTGCTTCTAACTTGGGCCCAAATTGTAAAATGGCCTTATCTATTGGCGATTTCGTTCCAATTCACATTCCAAGTAATAATCGGCATGCTAATTACATTGCCGGTTGCCAAATTGCATTATCTCTTATAGTTTCCGGGATATGGACTATCGATAATTTACACCTTAGGCTCTGCTTCTAACTTGGGCCCAAATTGTAAAATGGTCTTACCTATTGGCGATTTCGTTCCAATTCACACTCCAAGTAATATTCGGCATGCTAATTACATTGCCGGTTGCGAAATTGCATTATCTCTTATAGTTTCCGAGATATGGACTATCAATAATTTACACCTTAGGCTCTGCTTCTAACTTGGGCCCAAATTGTAAAATGGTCTTATCTATTGGCGATTTCGTTCCAATTCACATTCCAAGTAATATTCGGCATGCTAATTACATTGCCGGTTGCCAAATTGCATTATCTCTTATAGTTTCCGAGATATGGACTATTGATAATTTACACCTTAGGCTCTGCTTCTAACTTGGGCCCAAATTGTAAAATGGTCTTATCTATTGGCGATTTCGTTCCAATTCACATTCCAAGTAATATTCGGCATGCTAATTACATTGCCGGTTGCCAAATTGCATTATCTCTTATAGTTTCCGAGATATGGACTATCGATAATTTACACCTTAGGCTCTGCTTCTAACTTGGGCCCAAATTGTAAAATGGTCTTATCTATTGGCGATTTCGTCCCAATTCACATTCCAAGTGATATTCGGCATGCTAATTACATTGCCGATTGCGAAATTGCATTATCTCTTATAGTTTCCGAGATATGGACTATCAATAATTTACACCTTAGGCTCTGCTTCTAACTTGGGCCCAAATTGTAAAATGGTCTTATCTATTGGCGATTTCGTTCCAATTCACATTCCAAGTAATATTCGGCATGCTAATTACATTGCCGGTTGCCAAATTGCATTATCTCTTATAGTTTCCGAGATATGGACTATCGATAATTTACACCTTAGGCTCTGCTTCTAACTTGGGCCCAAATTGTAAAATGGTCTTATCTATTGGCGATTTCGTTCCAATTCACATTCCAAGTAATACTCGGCATGCTAATTACATTGCCGGTTGCCAAATTGCATTATCTCTTATAGTTTCCGAGATATGGACTATCGATAATTTACACCTTAGGCTCTGCTTCTAACTTGGGCCCAAATTGTAAAATGGTCTTATCTATTGGCGATTTCGTTCCAATTCACATTCCAAGTAATATTCGGCATGCTAATTACATTGCCGGTTGCCAAATTGCATTATCTCTTATAGTTTCCGAGATATGGACTATCGATAATTTACACCTTAGGCTCTGCTTCTAACTTGGGCCCAAATTGTAAAATGGTCTTATCTATTGGCGATTTCGTTCCAATTCACATTCCAAGTAATATTCGGCATGCTAATTACATTGCCGGTTGCCAAATTGCATTACCTCTTATAGTTTCCGAGATATGGACTATCGATAATTTACACCTTAGGCTCTGCTTCTAACTTGGGCCCAAATTGTAAAATGGTCTTATCTATTGGCGATTTCGTTCCAATTCACATTCCAAGTAATATCCGGCATGCTAATTACATTGCCGGTTGCCAAATTGAATTATCTCTTATAGTTTCCGAGATATGGACTATCGATAATTTACACCATAGGCTCTGCTTCTAATTTGGGCCCAAATTGTAAAATGGTCTTATCTATTGGCGATTTCGTTCCAATTCACATTCCAAGTAATATTCGGCATGCTAATTACATTGCCGGCTGCCAAATTGCATTATCTCTTATAGTTTCCGAGATATGGACTATCGATAATTTACATCTTAGGCTCTGCTTCTAACTTGGGCCCAAATTGTAAAATGGTCTTATCTATTGGCGATTTCGTTCCAATTCACATTCCAAGTAATATTCGGCATGCTAATTACATTGCCGGTTGCCAAATTGCATTATCTCTTATAGTTTCCGAGATATGGACTATCGATAATTTACACCTTAGGCTCTGCTTCTAACTTGGGCCCAAATTGTAAAATGGTCTTATCTATTGGCGATTTCGTCCCAATTCACATTCCAAGTGATATTCGGCATGCTAATTACATTGCCGGTTGCGAAATTGCATTATCTCTTATAGTTTCCGAGATATGGACTATCCATAATTTACACCTTAGGCTCTGCTTCTAACTTGGGCCCAAATTGTAAAATGGTCTTATCTATTGGCGATTTCGTTCCAATTCACATTCCAAGTAATATTCGGCATGCTAATTACATTGCCGGTTGCCAAATTGCATTATCTCTTATAGTTTATGAGATATGGACTATCGATAATTTACACCTTAGGCTCTGCTTCTAACTTGGGCCCAAATTGTAAAATGGTCTTATCTATTGGCGATTTCGTTCCAATTCACATTCCAAGTAATATTCGGCATGCTAATTACATTGCCGGTTGCCAAATTGCATTATCTCTTATAGTTTCCGAGATATGGACTATCGATAATTTACACCTTAGGCTCTGCTTCTAACTTGGGCCCAAATTGTAAAATGGTCTTACCTATTGGCGATTTCGTTCCAATTCACATTCCAAGTAATATTCGGCATGCTAATTACATTGCCGGTTTCCAAATTGCATTATCTCTTATAGTTTCCGAGATATGGACTATCGATAATTTACATCTTAGGCTCTGCTTCTAACTTGGGCCCAAATTGTAAAATGGTCTTATCTATTGGCGATTTCGTTCCAATTCACATTCCAAGTAATATTCGGCATGCTAATTACATTGCCGGTTGCCAAATTGCATTATCTCTTATAGTTTCCGAGATATGGACTATCGATAATTTACACCTTAGGCTCTGCTTCTAACTTGGGCCCAATTTGTAAAATGGTCTTATCTATTGGCGATTTCGTCCCAATTCACATTCCAAGTGATATTCGGCATGCTAATTACATTGCCGGTTGCGAAATTGCATTATCTCTTATAGTTTCCGAGATATGGACTATCAATAATTTACACCTTAGGCTCTGCTTCTAACTTGTGCTCAAATTTTAAAATGGCCTTATCTATTGGCGAATTCGTTCCAATTCACATTCCAAGTAATATTCGGCATGCTAATTACATTGCCGGTTGCCAAATTGCATTATCTCTTATAGTTTCCGAGATATGGACTATCGATAATTTACACCTTAGGCTCTGCTTCTAACTTGGGCCCAAATTGTAAAATGGTCTTATCTATTGGCGATTTCGTTCCAATTCACATTCCAAGTAATATTCGGCATGCTAATTACATTGCCGGTTGCCAAATTGCATTATCTCTTATAGTTTCCGAGATATGGACTATCGATAATTTACATCTTAGGCTCTGCTTCTAACTTGGGCCCAAATTGTAAAATCGTCTTATCTATTGGCGATTTCGTTCCAATTCACATTCCAAGTAATATTCGGCATGCTAATTACATTGCCGGTTGCCAAATTGCATTATCTCTTATAGTTTCCGAGATATGGACTATCGATAATTTACACCTTAGGCTCTGCTTCTAACTTGGGCCCAAATTGTAAAATCGTCTTATCTATTGGCGATTTCGTTCCCATTCACATTCCAAGTAATATTCGGCATGCTAATTACATTGCCGGTTGCCAAATTGCATTATCTCTTATAGTTTCCGAGATATGGACTATCGATAATTTACATCTTAGGCTCTGCTTCTAACTTGGGCCCAAATTGTAAAATGGTCTTATCTATTGGCGATTTCGTTCCAATTCACATTCCAAGTGATATTCGGCATGCTAATTACATTGCCGGTTGCGAAATTGCATTATCTCTTATAGTTTCCGAGATATGGACTATCAATAATTTACACCTTAGGCTCTGCTTCTAACTTGGGCTCAAATTTTAAAATGGCCTTATCTATTGGCGAATTCGTTCCAATTCACATTCCAAGTAATATTCGGCATGCTAATTACATTGCCGGTTGCCAAATTGCATTATCTCTTATAGTTTCCGAGATATGGACTATCGATAATTTACACCTTAGGCTCTGCTTCTAACTTGGGCCCAAATTGTAAAATGGTCTTCTCTATTGGCGATTTCGTTCCAATTCACATTCCAAGTAATATCCGGCATGCTAATTACATTGCCGGTTGCCAAATTGAATTATCTCTTATAGTTTCCGAGATATGGACTATCGATAATTTACACCTTAGGCTCTGCTTCTAACTTGGGCCCAAATTGTAAAATGGTCTTATCTATTGGCGATTTCGTTCCCATTCACATTCCAAGTAATATTCGGCATGCTAATTACATTGCCGGTTGCCAAATTGCATTATCTCTTATAGTTTCCGAGATATGGACTATCGATAATTTACATCTTAGGCTCTGCTTCTAACTTGGGCCCAAATTGTAAAATGGTCTTATCTATTGGCGATTTCGTTCCAATTCACATTCCAAGTAATATTCGGCATGCTAATTACATTGCCGGTTGCCAAATTGCATTATCTCTTATAGTTTCCGAGATATGGACTATCGATAATTTACACCTTAGGCTCTGCTTCTAACTTGGGCCCAATTTGTAAAATGGTCTTATCTATTGGCGATTTCGTCCCAATTCACATTCCAAGTGATATTCGGCATGCTAATTACATTGCCGGTTGCGAAATTGCATTATCTCTTATAGTTTCCGAGATATGGACTATCAATAATTTACACCTTAGGCTCTGCTTCTAACTTGGGCTCAAATTTTAAAATGGCCTTATCTATTGGCGAATTCGTTCCAATTCACATTCCAAGTAATATTCGGCATGCTAATTACATTGCCGGTTGCCAAATTGCATTATCTCTTATAGTTTTCGAGATATGGACTATCGATAATTTACACCTTAGGCTCTGCTTCTAACTTGGGCCCAAATTGTAAAATGGTCTTATCTATTGGCGATTTCGTTCCAATTCACATTCCAAGTAATATTCGGCATGCTAATTACATTGCCGGTTGCCAAATTGCATTATCTCTTATAGTTTCCGAGATATGGAGTATCGATAATTTACACCTTAGGCTCTGCTTCTAACTTGGGCCCAAATTGTAAAATGGTCTTATCTATTGGCGATTTCGTCCCAATTCACATTCCAAGTGATATTCGGCATGCTAATTACATTGCCGGTTGCCAAATTGCATTATCTCTTATAGTTTCCGAGATATGGACTATCGATAATTTACACCTTAGGCTATGCTTCTAACTTGGGCCCAAATTGTAAAATGGTCTTATCTATTGGCGATTTCGTTCCAATTCACATTCCAAGTAATATTCGGCATGCTAATTACATTGCCGGTTGCCAAATTGCATTATCTCTTATAGTTTCCGAGATATGGACTATCGATAATTTACACCTTAGGCTCTGCTTCTAACTTGGGCCCAAATTGTAAAATGGTCTTATCTATTGGCGATTTCGTTCCAATTCGCATTCCAAGTAATATTCGGCATGCTAATTACATTGCCGGTTGCCAAATTGCATTATCTCTTATAGTTTATGAGATATGGACTATCGATAATTTACACCTTAGGCTCTGCTTCTAACTTGGGCCCAAATTGTAAAATGGTCTTATCTATTGGCGATTTCGTTCCAATTCACATTCCAAGTAATATTCGGCATGCTAATTACATTGCCGGTTGCCAAATTGCATTATCTCTTATAGTTTCCGAGATATGGACTATCGATAATTTACACCTTAGGCTCTGCTTCTAACTTGGGCCCAAATTGTAAAATGGTCTTACCTATTGGCGATTTCGTTCCAATTCACATTCCAAGTAATATTCGGCATGCTAATTACATTGCCGGTTTCCAAATTGCAATATCTCTTATAGTTTCCGAGATATGGACTATCGATAATTTACACCTTAGGCTCTACTTCTAACTTGGGCCCAAATTGTAAAATGGTCTTATCTATTGGCGATTTCGTTCCAATTCACATTCCAATTAATATTCGGCATGCTAATTACATTGCCGGTTGCCAAATTGCATTATCTCTTATAGTTTCCGAGATATGGACTATCGATAATTTACACCTTAGGCTCTGCTTCTAACTTGGGCCCAAATTGTAAAATGGTCTTATCTATTGGCGATTTCGTTCCAATTCACATTCCAAGTAATATTCGGCATGCTAATTACATTGCCGGTTGCCAAATTGCATTATCTCTTATAGTTTCCGAGATATGGACTATCGATTATTTACACCTTAGGCTCTGCTTCTAACTTGGGCCCAAATTGTAAAATGGTCTTACCTATTGGCGATTTCGTTCCAATTCACATTCCAAGTAATATTCGGCATGCTAATTACATTGCCGGTTGCCAAATTGCATTATCTCTTATAGTTTCCGAGATATGGACTATCGATAATTTACACCTTAGGCTCTGCTTCTAACTTGGGCCCAAATTGTAAAATGGTCTTATCTATTGGCGATTTCGTTCCAATTCACATTCCAAGTAATATTCGGCATGCTAATTACATTGCCTTTTGCCAAATTGCATTATCTCTTATAGTTTCCGAGATATGGACTATCGATAATTTACACCTTAGGCTCTGCTTCTAACTTGGGCCCAAATTGTAAAATCGTCTTATCTATTGGCGATTTCGTTCCAATTCACATTCCAAGTAATATTCGGCATGCTAATTACATTGCCGGTTGCCAATTGCATTATCTCTTATAGTTTCCGAGATATGGACTATCGGTAATTTACACCTTAGGCTCTGCTTCTAACTTGGGCCCAAATTGTAAAATGGTCTTATCTATTGGCGATTTCGTTCCAATTCACATTCCAAGTAATATCCGGCATGCTAATTACATTGCCGGTTGCCAAATTGAATTATCTCTTATAGTTTCCGAGATATGGACTATCGATAATTTACACCTTAGGCCCTGCTTCTAACTTGGGCCCAAATTGTAAAATGGCCTTACCTATTGGCGATTTCGTTCCAATTCACATTCCAAGTAATATTCGGCATGCTAATTACATTGCCGGTTGCCAAATTGCATTATCTCTTATAGTTTCCGAGATATGGACTATCGATAATTTACACCTTAGGCTCTGCTTCTAACTTGGGCCCAAATTGTAAAATGGTCTTATCTATTGGCGATTTCGTTCCAATTCACACTCCAAGTAATATTCGGCATGCTAATTACATTGCCGGTTGCGAAATTGCATTATCTCTTATAGTTTCCGAGATATGGACTATCAATAATTTACACCTTAGGCTCTGCTTCTAACTTGGGCCCAAATTGTAAAATGGTCTTATCTATTGGCGATTTCGTTCCAATTCACATTCCAAGTAATATTCTTCATGCTAATTACATTGCCGGTTGCCAAATTGCATTATCTCTTATAGTTTCCGAGATATGGACTATCGATAATTTACACCTTAGGCTCTGCTTCTAACTTGGGCCCAAATTGTAAAATGGCCTTATCTATTGGCGATTTCGTTCCAATTCACATTCCAAGTAATAATCGGCATGCTAATTACATTGCCGGTTGCCAAATTGCATTATCTCTTATAGTTTCCGGGATATGGACTATCGATAATTTACACCTTAGGCTCTGCTTCTAACTTGGGCCCAAATTGTAAAATGGTCTTACCTATTGGCGATTTCGTTCCAATTCACACTCCAAGTAATATTCGGCATGCTAATTACATTGCCGGTTGCGAAATTGCATTATCTCTTATAGTTTCCGAGATATGGACTATCAATAATTTACACCTTAGGCTCTGCTTCTAACTTGGGCCCAAATTGTAAAATGGTCTTATCTATTGGCGATTTCGTTCCAATTCACATTCCAAGTAATATTCGGCATGCTAATTACATTGCCGGTTGCCAAATTGCATTATCTCTTATAGTTTCCGAGATATGGACTATCGATAATTTACACCTTAGGCTCTGCTTCTAACTTGGGCCCAAATTGTAAAATGGTCTTATCTATTGGCGATTTCGTTCCAATTCACATTCCAAGTAATATTCGGCATGCTAATTACATTGCCGGTTGCCAAATTGCATTATCTCTTATAGTTTCCGAGATATGGACTATCGATAATTTACACCTTAGGCTCTGCTTCTAACTTGGGCCCAAATTGTAAAATGGTCTTATCTATTGGCGATTTCGTCCCAATTCACATTCCAAGTGATATTCGGCATGCTAATTACATTGCCGATTGCGAAATTGCATTATCTCTTATAGTTTCCGAGATATGGACTATCAATAATTTACACCTTAGGCTCTGCTTCTAACTTGGGCCCAAATTGTAAAATGGTCTTATCTATTGGCGATTTCGTTCCAATTCACATTCCAAGTAATATTCGGCATGCTAATTACATTGCCGGTTGCCAAATTGCATTATCTCTTATAGTTTCCGAGATATGGACTATCGATAATTTACACCTTAGGCTCTGCTTCTAACTTGGGCCCAAATTGTAAAATGGTCTTATCTATTGGCGATTTCGTTCCAATTCACATTCCAAGTAATACTCGGCATGCTAATTACATTGCCGGTTGCCAAATTGCATTATCTCTTATAGTTTCCGAGATATGGACTATCGATAATTTACACCTTAGGCTCTGCTTCTAACTTGGGCCCAAATTGTAAAATGGTCTTATCTATTGGCGATTTCGTTCCAATTCACATTCCAAGTAATATTCGGCATGCTAATTACATTGCCGGTTGCCAAATTGCATTATCTCTTATAGTTTCCGAGATATGGACTATCGATAATTTACACCTTAGGCTCTGCTTCTAACTTGGGCCCAAATTGTAAAATGGTCTTATCTATTGGCGATTTCGTTCCAATTCACACTCCAAGTAATATTCGGCATGCTAATTACATTGCCGGTTGCGAAATTGCATTATCTCTTATAGTTTCCGAGATATGGACTATCAATAATTTACACCTTAGGCTCTGCTTCTAACTTGGGCCCAAATTGTAAAATGGTCTTATCTATTGGCGATTTCGTTCCAATTCACATTCCAAGTAATATTCGGCATGCTAATTACATTGCCGGTTGCCAAATTGCATTATCTCTTATAGTCTCCGAGATATGGACTATCGATAATTTACACCTTAGGCTCTGCTTCTAACTTGGGCCCAAATTGTAAAATGGTCTTATCTATTGGCGATTTCGTTCCAATTCACATTCCAAGTAATATTCGGCATGCTAATTACATTGCCGGTTGCCAAATTGCATTATCTCTTATAGTTTCCGAGATATGGACTATCGATAATTTACACCTTAGCCTCTGCTTCTAACTTGGGCCCAAATTGTAAAATGGTCTTATCTATTGGCGTTTTCGTTCCAATTCACATTCCAAGTAATATTCGGCATGCTAATTACGTTGCCGATTGCCAAATTGCATTATCTCTTATAGTTTCCGAGATATGGACTATCGATAATTTACACCTTAGGCTCTGCTTCTAACTTGGGCCCAAATTGTAAAATGGTCTTCTCTATTGGCGATTTCGTTCCAATTCACATTCCAAGTAATATTCGGCATGCTAATTACATTGCCGGTTGCCAAATTGCATTATCTCTTATAGTTTCCGAGATATGGACTATCGATAATTTACACCTTAGGCTCTGCTTCTATCTTGGGCCCAAATTGTAAAATGGTCTTATCTATTGGCGATTTCGTTCCAATTCACATTCCAAGTAATATTCGGCATGCTAATTACATTGCCGGTTGCCAAATTGCATTATCTCTTATAGTTTCCGAGATATGGACTATCGATAATTTACACCTTAGGCTCTGCTTCTAACTTGGGCCCAAATTGTAAAATGGTCTTCTCTATTGGCGATTTCGTTCCAATTCATAATCCAAGTAATATTCGGCATGCTAATTACATTGCCGGTTGCCAAATTGCATTATCTCTTATAGTTTCCGAGATATGGACTATCGATAATTTACACCTTAGGCTCTGCTTCTAACTTGGGCCCAAATTGTAAAATGGTCTTCTCTATTGGCGATTTTGTTCCAATTCACATTCCAAGTAATATTCGGCATGCTAATTACATTGCCGGTTGCCAAATTGCATTATCTCTTATAGTTTCCGAGATATGGACTATCGATTATTTACACCTTAGGCTCTGCTTCTAACTTGGGCCCAAATTGTAAAATCGTCTTATCTATTGGCGATTTCGTTCCAATTCACATTCCAAGTAATATTCGGCATGCTAATTACATTGCCGGTTGCCAAATTGCATTATCTCTTATAGTTTCCGAGATATGGACTATCGGTAATTTACACCTTAGGCTCTGCTTCTAACTTGGGCCCAAATTGTAAAATGGTCTTATCTATTGGCGATTTCGTTCCAATTCACATTCCAAGTAATATCCGGCATGCTAATTACATTGCCGGTTGCCAAATTGAATTATCTCTTATAGTTTCTGAGATATGGACTATCGATAATTTACACCTTAGGCTCTGCTTCTAACTTGGGCCCAAATTGTAAAATGGTCTTACCTATTGGCGATTTCGTTCCAATTCACATTCAAAGTAATATTCGGCATGCTAATTACATTGCCGGTTGCCAAATTGCATTATCTCTTATAGTTTCCGAGATATGGACTATCGATAATTTACACCTTAGGCTCTGCTTCTAACTTGGGCCCAAATTGTAAAATGGTCTTATCTATTGGCGATTTCGTTCCAATTCACATTCCAAGTAATATTCGGCATGCTAATTATATTGCCGGTTGCCAAATTGCATTATCTCTTATAGTTTCCGAGATATGGACTATCGATAATTTACATCTTAGGCTCTGCTTCTAACTTGGGCCCAAATTGTAAAATCGTCTTATCTATTGGCGATTTCGTTCCAATTCACATTCCAAGTAATATTCGGCATGCTAATTACATTGCCGGTTGCCAAATTGCATTATCTCTTATAGTTTCCGAGATATGGACTATCGATAATTTACACCTTAGGCTCTGCTTCTAACTTGGGCCCAAATTGTAAAATGGTCTTATCTATTGGCGATTTCGTTCCAATTCACATTCCAAGTAATATCCGGCATGCTAATTACATTGCCGGTTGCCAAATTGAATTATCTCTTATAGTTTCCGAGATATGGACTATCGATAATTTACACCTTAGGCTCTGCTTCTAACTTGGGCCCAAATTGTAAAATGGTCTTATCTATTGGCGATTTCGTTCCAATTCACATTCCAAGTAATATTCGGCATGCTAATTACATTGCCGGTTGCCAAATTGCATTATCTCTTATAGTTTCCGAGATATGGACTATCGATAATTTACATCTTAGGCTCTGCTTCTAACTTGGGCCCAAATTGTAAAATGGTCTTATCTATTGGCGATTTCGTTCCAATTCACATTCCAAGTAATATTCGGCATGCTAATTACATTGCCGTTTGCCAAATTGCATTATCTCTTATAGTTTCCGAGATATGGACTATCGATAATTTACACCTTAGGCTCTGCTTCTAACTTGGGCCCAAATTGTAAAATGGTCTTATCTATTGGCGATTTCGTTCCAATTCACATTCCAAGTAATATTCGGCATGCTAATTACATTGCCGGTTGCCAAATTGCATTATCTCTTATAGTTTCCGAGATATGGACTATCGATAATTTACATCTTAGGCTCTGCTTCTAACTTAGGCCCAAATTGTAAAATGGTCTTATCTATTGGCGATTTCGTTCCAATTCACATTCCAAGTAATATTCGGCATGCTAATTACATTGCCGTTTGCCAAATTGCATTATCTCTTATAGTTTCCGAGATATGGACTATCGATAATTTACACCTTAAGCTCTGCTTCTAACTTGGGCCCAAATTGTAAAATGGTCTTATCTATTGGCGATTTCGTTCCAATTCACATTCCAAGTAATATTCGGCATGCTAATTACATTGCCGGTTGCCAAATTGCATTATCTCTTATAGTTTCCGAGATATGGACTATCGATAATTTACACCTTAGGCTCTGCTTCTAACTTGGGCCCAAATTGTAAAATGGTCTTATCTATTGGCGATTTCGTTCCAATTCACATTCCAAGTAATATTCGGCATGCTAATTACATTGCCGGTTGCCAAATTGCATTATCTCTTATAGTTTCCGAGATATGGACTATCGATAATTTACACCTTAGGCTCTGCTTCTAACTTGGGCCCAAATTGTAAAATGGTCTTATCTATTGGCGATTTCGTTCCAATTCACATTCCAAGTAATATTCGGCATGCTAATTACATTGCCGGTTGCCAAATTGCATTATCTCTTATAGTTTCCGAGATATGGACTATCGATAATTTACACCTTAGGCTCTGCTTCTAACTTGGGCCCAAATTGTAAAATGGTCTTATCTATTGGCGATTTCGTTCCAATTCACATTCCAAGTAATATTCGGCATGCTAATTACATTGCCGGTTGCCAAATTGCATTATCTCTTATAGTTTCCGAGATATGGACTATCGATAATTTACACCTTAGGCTCTGCTTCTAACTTGGGCCCAAATTGTAAAATGGTCTTATCTATTGGCGATTTCGTTCCAATTCACATTCCAAGTAATATTCGGCATGCTAATTACATTGCCGGTTGCCAAATTGCATTATCTCTTATAGTTTCCGAGATATGGACTATCGATAATTTACACCTTAGGCTCTGCTTCTAACTTGGGCCCAAATTGTAAAATGGTCTTATCTATTGGCGTTTTCGTTCCAATTCACATTCCAAGTAATATTCGGCATGCTAATTACATTGCCGGTTGCCAAATTGCATTATCTCTTATAGTTTCCGAGATATGGACTATCGATAATTTACACCTTAGGCTCTGCTTCTAACTTGGGCCCAAATTGTAAAATGGTCTTATCTATTGGCGATTTCGTTCCAATTCACATTCCAAGTAATATTCGGCATGCTAATTACATTGCCGGTTGCCAAATTGCATCATCTCTTATAGTTTCCGAGATATGGACTATCGATAATTTACATCTTAGGCTCTGCTTCTAACTTGGGCCCAAATTGTAAAATGGTCTTATCTATTGGCGATTTCGTTCCAATTCACATTCCAAGTAATATTCGGCATGCTAATTACATTGCCGGTTGCCAAATTGCATTATCTCTTATAGTTTCCGAGATATGGACTATCGATAATTTACACCTTAGGCTCTGCTTCTAACTTGGGCCCAAATTGTAAAATGGTCTTATCTATTGGCGATTTCGTCCCAATTCACATTCCAAGTGATATTCGGCATGCTAATTACATTGCCGGTTGCGAAATTGCATTATCTCTTATAGTTTCCGAGATATGGACTATCAATAATTTACACCTTAGGCTCTGCTTCTAACTTGGGCCCAAATTTTAAAATGGCCTTATCTATTGGCGATTTCGTTCCAATTCACATTCCAAGTAATATTCGGCATGCTAATTACATTGCCGGTTGCCAAATTGCATTATCTCTTATAGTTTCCGAGATATGGACTATCGATAATTTACACCTTAGGCTCTGCTTCTAACTTGGGCCCAAATTGTAAAATGGTCTTATCTATTGGCGATTTCGTTCCAATTCACATTCCAAGTAATATTCGGCATGCTAATTACATTGCCGGTTGCCAAATTGCATTATCTCTTATAGTTTCCGAGATATGGACTATCGATAATTTACACCTTAGGCACTGCTTCTAACTTGGGCCCAAATTGTAAAATGGTCTTATCTATTGGCGATTTCGTTCCAATTCACATTCCAAGTAATATTCGGCATGCTAATTACATTGCCGGTTGCCAAATTGCATTATCTCTTATAGTTTCCGAGATATGGAGTATCGATAATTTACACCTTAGGCTCTGCTTCTAACTTGGGCCCAAATTGTAAAATGGTCTTATCTATTGGCGATTTCGTTCCAATTCACATTCCAAGTAATATTCGGCATGCTAATTACATTGCCGGTTGCCAAATTGCATTATCTCTTATAGTTTCCGAGATATGGACTATCGATAATTTACACCTTAGGCTCTGCTTCTAACTTGGGCCCAAATTGTAAAATGGTCTTATCTATTGGTGATTTCGTTCCAATTCACACTCCAAGTAATATTCGGCATGCTAATTACATTGCCGGTTGCGAAATTGCATTATCTCTTATAGTTTCCGAGATATGGACTATCGATAATTTACACCTTAGGCTCTGCTTCTAACTTGGGCCCAAATTGTAAAATGGTCTTATCTATTGGCGATTTCGTTCCAATTCACATTCCAAGTAATATTCGGCATGCTAATTACATTGCCGGTTGCCAAATTGCATTATCTCTTATAGTTTGCGAGATATGGACTATCGATAATTTACACCTTAGGCTCTGCTTCTAACTTGGGCCCAAATTGTAAAATGGTCTTATCTATTGGCGATTTCGTTCCAATTCACATTCCAAGTAATATTCGGCATGCTAATTACATTGCCGGTTGCCAAATTGCATTATCTCTTATAGTTTCCGAGATATGGACTATCGATAATTTACACCTTAGTTTCTGCTTCTAACTTGGGCCCAAATTGTAAAATGGTCTTATCTATTGGCGATTTCGTTCCAATTCACATTCCAAGTAATATTCGGCATGCTAATTACATTGCCGGTTGCCAAATTGCATTATCTCTTATAGTTTCCGAGATATGGACTATCGATAATTTACACCTTAGGCTCTGCTTCTAACTTGGGCCCAAATTGTAAAATGGTCTTACCTATTGGCGATTTCGTTCCAATTCACATTCCAAGTAATATTCGGCATGCTAATTACATTGCCGGTTGCCAAATTGCATTATCTCTTATAGTTTCCGAGATATGGACTATCGATAATTTACACCTTAGGCTCTACTTCTAACTTGGGCCCAAATTGTAAAATGGTCTTATCTATTGGCGATTTCGTTCCAATTCACATTCCAATTAATATTCGGCATGCTAATTACATTGCCGGTTGCCAAATTGCATTATCTCTTATAGTTTCCGAGATATGGACTATCGATAATTTACACCTTAGGCTCTGCTTCTAACTTGGGCCCAAATTGTAAAATGGTCTTATCTATTGGCGATTTCGTTCCAA
This sequence comes from Rhynchophorus ferrugineus, assembly GCF_030347505.1. Classification (NCBI taxonomy): domain Eukaryota; kingdom Metazoa; phylum Arthropoda; class Insecta; order Coleoptera; family Curculionidae; genus Rhynchophorus; species Rhynchophorus ferrugineus. Next base: position 216,077 of record NW_027472814.1, on the reverse strand, counting down.
TTCACATTCCAAGTAATATTCGGCATGCTAATTACATTGCCGGTTGCCAAATTGCATTATCTCTTATAGTTTCCGAGATATGGACTATCGATAATTTACACCTTAGGCTCTGCTTCTAACTTGGGCCCAAATTGTAAAATGGTCTTATCTATTGGCGATTTCGTTCCAATTCACATTCCAAGTAATATTCGGCATGCTAATTACATTGCCGGTTGCCAAATTGCATTATCTCTTATAGTTTCCGAGATATGGACTATCGATAATTTACACCTTAGGCTCTGCTTCTAACTTGGGCCCAAATTGTAAAATGGTCTTATCTATTGGCGATTTCGTTCCAATTCACATTCCAAGTAATATTCGGCATGCTAATTACATTGCCGGTTGCCAAATTGAATTATCTCTTATAGTTTCCGAGATATGGACTATCGATAATTTACACCTTAGGCTCTGCTTCTAACTTGGGCCCAAATTGTAAAATGGTTTTACCTATTGGCGATTTCGTTCCAATTCACATTCCAAGTAATATTCGGCATGCTAATTACATTGCCGGTTGCCAAATTGCAATATCTCTTATAGTTTCCGAGATATGGACTATCGATAATTTACACCTTAGGCTCTGCTTCTAACTTGGGCCCAAATTGTAAAATGGTCTTATCTATTGGCGATTTCGTTCCAATTCACATTCCAAGTAATATTCGGCATGCTAATTACATTGCCGGTTGCCAAATTGCATTATCTCTTATAGTTTCCGAGATATGGACTATCGATAATTTACACCTTAGGCTCTGCTTCTAACTTGGGCCCAAATTGTAAAATCGTCTTATCTATTGGCGATTTCGTTCCAATTCACATTCCAAGTAATATTCGGCATGCTAATTACATTGCCGGTTGCCAAATTGCATTATCTCTTATAGTTTCCGAGATATGGACTATCGGTAATTTACACCTTAGGCTCTGCTTCTAACTTGGGCCCAAATTGTAAAATGGTCTTATCTATTGGCGATTTCGTTCCAATTCACATTCCAAGTAATATCCGGCATGCTAATTACATTGCCGGTTGCCAAATTGAATTATCTCTTATGGTTTCCGAGATATGGACTATCGATAATTTACACCTTAGGCTCTGCTTCTAACTTGGGCCCAAATTGTAAAATGGTCTTACCTATTGGCGATTTCGTTCCAATTCACATTCCAAGTAATATTCGGCATGCTAATTACATTGCCGGTTGCCAAATTGCACTATCTCTTATAGTTTCCGAGATATGGACTATCGATAATTTACACCTTAGGCTCTGCTTCTAACTTGTGCCCAAATTGTAAAATGGTCTTATCTATTGGCGATTTCGTTCCAATTCACATTCCAAGTAATATTTGGCATGGTAATTACATTGCCGGTTGCCAAATTGCATTATCTTTTATAGTTTCCGAGATATGTACTATCGATAATTTACATCTTAGGCTCTGCTTCTAACTTGGGCCCAAATTGTAAAATCGTCTTATCTATTGGCGATTTCGTTCCAATTCACATTCCAAGTAATATTCGGCATGCTAATTACATTGCCGGTTGCCAAATTGCATTATCTCTTATAGTTTCCGAGATATGGACTATCGATAATTTACACCTTAGGCTCTGCTTCTAACTTGGGCCCAAATTGTAAAATGGTCTTATCTATTGGCGATTTCGTTCCAATTCGCATTCCAAGTAATATCCGGCATGCTAATTACATTGCCGGTTGCCAAATTGAATTATCTCTTATAGTTTCCGAGATATGGACTATCGATAATTTACACCTTAGGCTCTGCTTCTAACTTGGGCCTAAATTGTAAAATGGTCTTATCTATTGCCGATTTCGTTCCAATTCACATTCCAAGTAATATTCGGCATGCTAATTACATTGCCGGTTGCCAAATTGCATTATCTCTTGTAGTTTCCGAGATATGGACTATCGATAATTTACATCTTAGGCTCTGCTTCTAACTTGGGCCCAAATTGTAAAATGGTCTTATCTATTGGCGATTTCGTTCCAATTCACATTCCAAGTAATATTCGGCATGCTAATTACATTGCCGGTTGCCAAATTGCATTATCTCTTATAGTTTCCGAGATATGGACTATCGATAATTTACACCTTAGGCTCTGCTTCTAACTTGGGCCCAAATTGTAAAATGGTCTTATCTATTGGCGATTTCGTCCCAATTCACATTCCAAGTGATATTCGGCATGCTAATTACATTGCCGGTTGCGAAATTGCATTATCTCTTATAGTTTCCGAGATATGGACTATCAATAATTTACACCTTAGGCTCTGCTTCTAACTTGGGCCCAAATTGTAAAATGGTCTTATCTATTGGCGATTTCGTTCCAATTCACATTCCAAGTAATATTCGGCATGCTAATTACATTGCCGGTTGCCAAATTGCATTATCTCTTATAGTTTCCGAGATATGGACTATCGATAATTTACACCTTAGGCTCTGCTTCTAACTTGGGCCCAAATTGTAAAATGGTCTTATCTATTGGCGATTTCGTTCCAATTCACATTCCAAGTAATATTCGGCATGCTAATTACATTGCCGGTTGCCAAATTGCATTATCTCTTATAGTTTCCGAGATATGGACTATCGATAATTTACACCTTAGGCTCTGCTTCTAACTTGGGCCCAAATTGTAAAATGGTCTTATCTATTGGCGATTTCGTTCCAATTCACATTCCAATTAATATTCGGCATGCTAATTACATTGCCGGTTGCCAAATTGCATTATCTCTTATTGTTTCCGAGATATGGACTATCGATAATTTACACCTTAGGCTCTGCTTCTAACTTGGGCCCAAATTGTAAAATAGTCTTATCTATTGGCGATTTCGTTCCAATTCACATTCCAAGTAATATTCGGCATGCTAATTACATTGCCGGTTGCCAAATTGCATTATCTCTTATAGTTTCCGAGATATGGCCTATCGATAATTTACACCTTAGGCTCTGCTTCTAACTTGGGCCCAAATTGTAAAATGGTCTTATCTATTGGCGATTTCGTTCCAATTCACACTCCAAGTAATATTCGGCATGCTAATTACATTGCCGGTTGCGAAATTGCATTATCTCTTATAGTTTCCGAGATATGGACTATCAATAATTTACACCTTAGGCTCTGCTTCTAACTTGGGCCCAAATTGTAAAATGGTCTTATCTATTGGCGATTTCGTTCCAATTCACATTCCAAGTAATATTCGGCATGCTAATTACATTGCCGGTTGCCAAATTGCATTATGTCTTATAGTTTCCGAGATATGGACTATCGATAATTTACACCTTAGGCTCTGCTTCTAACTTGGGCCCAAATTGTAAAATGGTCTTATCTATTGGCGATTTCGTTCCAATTCACATTCCAAGTAATATTCGGCATGCTAATTACATTGCCGGTTGCCAAATTGCATTATCTCTTATAGTTTCCGAGATATGGACTATCGATAATTTACACCTTAGGCTCTGCTTCTAACTTGGGCCCAAATTGTAAAATGGTCTTCTCTATTGGCCATTTCGTTCCAATTCACATTCCAAGTAATATTCGGCATGCTAATTACATTGCCGGTTGCCAAATTGCATTATCTCTTATAATTTCCGAGATATGGACTATCGATAATTTACACCTTAGGCTCTGCTTCTAACTTGGGCCCAAATTGTAAAATGGTCTTATCTATTGGCGATTTCGTTCCAATTCACATTCCAAGTAATATTCGGCATGCTAATTATATTGCCGGTTGCCAAATTGCATTATCTCTTATAGTTTCCGAGATATGGACTATCGATAATTTACACCTTAGGCTCTGCTTCTAACTTGGGCCCAAATTTTAAAATGGTCTTCTCTATTGGCGATTTCGTTCCAATTCACATTCCAAGTAATATTCGGCATGCTAATTACATTGCCGGTCGCCAAATTGCATTATCTCTTATAGTTTCCGAGATATGGACTATCGATAATTTACACCTTAGGCTCTGCTTCTAACTTGGGCCCAAATTGTAAAATGGTCTTCTCTATTGGCGATTTCGTTCCAATTCACATTCCAAGTAATATTCGGCATGCTAATTACATTGCCGGTTGCCAAATTGCATTATCTCTTATAGTTTAAGAGATATGGACTATCGATAATTTACACCTTAGGCTCTGCTTCTAACTTGGGCCCAAATTGTAAAATCGTCTTATCTATTGGCGATTTCGTTCCAATTCACATTCCAAGTAATATTCGGCATGCTAATTACATTGCCGGTTGCCAAATTGAATTATCTCTTATAGTTTCCGAGATATGGACTATCGATAATTTACACCTTAGGCTCTGCTTCTAACTTGGGCCCAAATTGTAAAATGGTCTTACCTATTGGCGATTTCGTTCCAATTCACATTCCAAGTAATATTCGGCTTGCTAATTACAATGCCGTTTGCCAAATTGCATTATCTCTTATAGTTTCCGAGATATGGACTATCGATAATTTACACCTTAGGCTCTGCTTCTAACTTGGGCCCAAATTGTAAAATGGTCTTATCTATTGGCGATTTTGTTCCAATTCACATTCCAAGTAATATTCGGCATGCTAATTACATTGCCGGTTGCCAAATTGCATTATCTCTTATAGTTTCCGAGATATGGACTATCGATAATTTACATCTTAGGCTCTGCTTCTAACTTGGGCCCAAATTGTAAAATCGTCTTATCTATTGGCGATTTCGTTCCAATTCACATTCCAAGTAATATTCGGCATGCTAATTACATTGCCGGTTGCCAAATTGCATTATCTCTTATAGTTTCCGAGATATGGACTATCGATAATTTACACCTTAGGCTCTGCTTCTAACTTGGGCCCAAATTGTAAAAAGGTCTTATCTATTGGCGATTTCGTTCCAATTCACATTCCAAGTAATATCCGGCATGCTAATTACATTGCCGGTTGCCAAATTGAATTATCTCTTATAGTTTCCGAGATATGGACTATCGATAATTTACACCTTAGGCTCTGCTTCTAACTTGTTCCCAAATTGTAAAATGGTCTTATCTATTGGCGAATCGTTCCAATTCACATTCCAAGTAATATTCGGCATGCTAATTACATTGCCGGTTGCCAAATTGCATCATCTCTTATAGTTTCCGAGATATGGACTATCGATAATTTACATCTTAGGCTCTGCTTCTAACTTGGGCCCAAATTGTAAAATGGTCTTATCGATTGGCGATTTCGTTCCAATTCACATTCCAAGTAATATTCGGCATGCTAATTACATTGCCGGTTGCCAAATTGCATTATCTCTTATAGTTTCCGAGATATGGACTATCGATAATTTACACCTTAGGCTCTGCTTCTAACTTGGGCCCAAATTGTAAAATGGTCTTATCTATTGGCGATTTCGTCCCAATTCACATTCCAAGTGATATTCGGCATGCTAATTACATTGCCGGTTGCGAAATTGCATTATCTCTTATAGTTTCCGAGATATGGACTATCAATAATTTACACCTTAGGCTCTGCTTCTAACTTGGGCCCAAATTTTAAAATGGCCTTATCTATTGGCGATTTCGTTCCAATTCACATTCCAAGTAATATTCGGCATGCTAATTACATTGCCGGTTGCCAAATTGCATTATCTCTTATAGTTTCCGAGATATGGACTATCGATAATTTACACCTTAGGCTCTGCTTCTAACTTGGGCCCAAATTGTAAAATGGTCTTATCTATTGGCGATTTCGTTCCAATTCACATTCCAAGTAATATTCGGCATGCTAATTACATTGCCGGTTGCCAAATTGCATTATCTCTTATAGTTTCCGAGATATGGACTATCGATAATTTACACCTTAGGCTCTGCTTCTAACTTGGGCCCAAATTGTAAAATGGTCTTATCTACTGGCGATTTCGTTCCAATTCACATTCCAAGTAATATTCGGCATGCTAATTACATTGCCGGTTGCCAAATTGCATTATCTCTTATAGTTTCCGAGATATGGAGTATCGATAATTTACACCTTAGGCTCTGCTTCTAACTTGGGCCCAAATTGTAAAATGGTCTTATCTATTGGCGATTTCGTTCCAATTCACATTCCAAGTAATATTCGGCATGCTAATTACATTGCCGGTTGCCAAATTGCATTATCTCTTATAGTTTCCGAGATATGGACTATCGATAATTTACGCCTTAGGCTCTGCTTCTAACTTGGGCCCAAATTGTAATATGGTCTTATCTATTGGTGATTTCGTTCCAATTCACACTCCAAGTAATATTCGGCATGCTAATTACATTGCCGGTTGCGAAATTGCATTATCTCTTATAGTTTCCGAGATATGGACTATCGATAATTTACACCTTAGGCTCTGCTTCTAACTTGGGCCCAAATTGTAAAATGGTCTTATCTATTGGCGATTTCGTTCCAATTCACATTCCAAGTAATATTCGGCATGCTAATTACATTGCCGGTTGCCAAATTGCATTATCTCTTATAGTTTGCGAGATATGGACTATCGATAATTTACACCTTAGGCTCTGCTTCTAACTTGGGCCCAAATTGTAAAATGGTCTTATCTATTGGCGATTTCGTTCCAATTCACATTCCAAGTAATATTCGGCATGCTAATTACATTGCCGGTTGCCAAATTGCATTATCTCTTATAGTTTCCGAGATATGGACTATCGATAACTTACACCTTAGTTTCTGCTTCTAACTTGGGCCCAAATTGTAAAATGGTCTTATCTATTGGCGATTTCGTTCCAATTCACATTCCAAGTAATATTCGGCATGCTAATTACATTGCCGGTTGCCAAATTGCATTATCTCTTATAATTTCCGAGATATGGACTATCGATAATTTACACCTTAGGCTCTGCTTCTAACTTGGGCCCAAATTGTAAAATGGTCTTACCTATTGGCGATTTCGTTCCAATTCACATTCCAAGTAATATTCGGCATGCTAATTACATTGCCGGTTGCCAAATTGCATTATCTCTTATAGTTTCCGAGATATGGACTATCGATAATTTACACCTTAGGCTCTACTTCTAACTTGGGCCCAAATTGTAAAATGGTCTTATCTATTGGCGATTTCGTTCCAATTCACATTCCAATTAATATTCGGCATGCTAATTACATTGCCGGTTGCCAAATTGCATTATCTCTTATAGTTTCCGAGATATGGACTATCGATAATTTACACCTTAGGCTCTGCTTCTAACTTGGGCCCAAATTGTAAAATGGTCTTATCTATTGGCGATTTCGTTCCAATTCACATTCCAAGTAATATTCGGCATGCTAATTACATTGCCGGTTGCCAAATTGCATTATCTCTTATAGTTTCCGAGATATGGACTATCGATAATTTACACCTTAGGCTCTGCTTCTAACTTGGGCCCAAATTGTAAAATGGTCTTATCTATTGGCGATTTCGTTCCAATTCACATTCCAAGTAATATTCGGCATGCTAATTACATTGCCGGTTGCCAAATTGAATTATCTCTTAGAGTTTCCGAGATATGGACTATCGATAATTTACACCTTAGGCTCTGCTTCTAACTTGGGCCCAAATTGTAAAATGGTCTTACCTATTGGCGATTTCGTTCCAATTCACTTTCCAAGTAATATTCGGCATGCTAATTACATTGCCGGTTGCCAAATTGCAATATCTCTTATAGTTTCCGAGATATGGACTATCGATAATTTACACCTTAGGCTCTGCTTCTAACTTGGGCCCAAATTGTAAAATCGTCTTATCTATTGGCGATTTCGTTCCAATTCACATTCCAAGTAATATTCGGCATGCTAATTACATTGCCGGTTGCCAAATTGCATTATCTCTTATAGTTTCCGAGATATGGACTATCGGTAATTTACACCTTAGGCTCTGCTTCTAACTTGGGCCCAAATTGTAAAATGGTCTTATCTATTGGCGATTTCGTTCCAATTCACATTCCAAGTAATATCCGGCATGCTAATTACATTGCCGGTTGCCAAATTGAATTATCTCTTATGGTTTCCGAGATATGGACTATCGATAATTTACACCTTAGGCTCTGCTTCTAACTTGGGCCCAAATTGTAAAATGGTCTTACCTATTGGCGATTTCGTTCCAATTCACATTCCAAGTAATATTCGGCAGGCTAATTACATTGCCGGTTGCCAAATTGCACTATCTCTTATAGTTTCCGAGATATGGACTATCGATAATTTACACCTTAGGCTCTGCTTCTAACTTGTGCCCAAATTGTAAAATGGTCTTATCTATTGGCGATTTCGTTCCAATTCACATTCCAAGTAATATTCGGCATGCTAATTACATTGCCGGTTGCCAAATTGCATTATCTTTTATAGTTTCCGAGATATGTACTATCGATAATTTACATCTTAGGCTCTGCTTCTAACTTGGGCCCAAATTGTAAAATCGTCTTATCAATTGGCGATTTCGTTCCAATTCACATTCCAAGTAATATTCGGCATGCTAATTACTTTGCCGGTTGCCAAATTGCATTATCTCTTATAGTTTCCGAGATATGGACTATCGATAATTTACACCTTAGGCTCTGCTTCTAACTTGGGCCCAAATTGTAAAATGGTCTTATCTATTGGCGATTTCGTTCCAATTCGCATTCCAAGTAATATCCGGCATGCTAATTACATTGCCGGTTGCCAAATTGAATTATCTCTTATAGTTTCCGAGATATGGACTATCGATAATTTACACCTTAGGCTCTGCTTCTAACTTGGGCCCAAATTGTAAAATGGTCTTATCTATTGCCGATTTCGTTCCAATTCACATTCCAAGTAATATTCGGCATGCTAATTACATTGCCGGTTGCCAAATTGCATTATCTCTTATAGTTTCCGAGATATGGACTATCGATAATTTACATCTTAGGCTCTGCTTCTAACTTGGGCCCAAATTGTAAAATGGTCTTATCTATTGGCGATTTCGTTCCAATTCACATTCCAAGTAATATTCGGCATGCTAATTACATTGCCGGTTGCCAAATTGCATTATCTCTTATAGTTTCCGAGATATGGACTATCGATAATTTACACCTTAGGCTCTGCTTCTAACTTGGGCCCAAATTGTAAAATGGTCATATCTATTGGCGATTTCGTCCCAATTCACATTCCAAGTGATATTCGGCATGCTAATTACATTGCCGGTTGCGAAATTGCATTATCTCTTATAGTTTCCGAGATATGGACTATCAATTATTTACACCTTAGGCTCTGCTTCTAACTTGGGCCCAAATTGTAAAATGGTCTTATCTATTGGCGATTTCGTTCCAATTCACATTCCAAGTAATATTCGGCATGCTAATTACATTGCCGGTTGCCAAATTGCATTATCTCTTATAGTTTCCGAGATATGGACTATCGATAATTTACACCTTAGGCTCTGCTTCTAACTTGGGCCCAAATTGTAAAATGGTCTTATCTATTGGCGATTTCGTTCCAATTCACATTCCAAGTAATATTCGGCATGCTAATTACATTGCCGGTTGCCAAATTGCATTATCTCTTATAGTTTCCGAGATATGGACTATCGATAATTTACACCTTAGGCTCTGCTTCTAACTTGGGCCCAAATTGTAAAATGGTCTTATCTATTGGCGATTTCGTTCCAATTCACATTCCAATTAATATTCGGCATGCTAATTACATTGCCGGTTGCCAAATTGCATTATCTCTTATAGTTTCCGAGATATGGACTATCGATAATTTACACCTTAGGCTCTGCTTCTAACTTGGGCCCAAATTGTAAAATAGTCTTATCTATTGGCGATTTTGTTCCAATTCACATTCCAAGTAATATTCGGCATGCTAATTACATTGCCGGTTGCGAAATTGCATTATCTCTTATAGTTTCCGAGATATGGACTATCAATAATTTACACCTTAGGCTCTGCTTCTAACTTGGGCCCAAATTGTAAAATGGTCTTATCTATTGGCGATTTCGTTCCAATTCACATTCCAAGTAATATTCGGCATGCTAATTACATTGCCGGTTGCCAAATTGCATTATGTCTTATAGTTTCCGAGATATGGACTATCGATAATTTACACCTTAGGCTCTGCTTCTAACTTGGGTCCAAATTGTAAAATGGTCTTATCTATTGGCGATTTCGTTCCAATTCACATTCCAAGTAATATTCGGCATGCTAATTACATTGACGGTTGCCAAATTGCATTATCTCTTATAGTTTCCGAGATATGGACTATCGATAATTTACACCTTAGGCTCTGCTTCTAACTTGGGCCCAAATTGTAAAATGGTCTTATCTATTGGCGATTTCGTTCCAATTCACATTCCAAGTAATATTCGGCATGATAATTACATTGCCGGTTGCCAAATTGCATTATCTCTTATAGTTTCCGAGATATGGACTATCGATAATTTACACCTTAGGCTCTGCTTCTAACTTGGGCCCAAATTGTAAAATGGTCTTATCTATTGGCGATTTCGTTCCAATTCACATTCCAAGTAATATTCGGCATGCTAATTACATTGCCGGTTGCCAAATTGCATTATCTCTTATAGTTTCCGAGATATGGACTATCGATAATTTACACCTTAGGCTCTGCTTCTAACTTGGGCCCAAATTGTAAAATGGTCTTATCTATTGGCGATTTCGTTCCAATTCACAATCCAAGTAATATTCGGCATGCTAATTACATTGCCGGTTGCCAAATTGCATTATCTCTTATAGTTTCCGAGATATGGACTATCGATAATTTACACCTTAGGCTCTGCTTCTAACTTGGGCCCAAATTGTAAAATGGTCTTATCTATTGGCGTTTTCGTTCCAATTCACATTCCAAGTAATATTCGGCATGCTAATTACATTGCCGGTTGCCAAATTGCATTATCTCTTATAGTTTCCGAGATATGGACTATCGATAATTTACACCTTAGGCTCTGCTTCTAACTTGGGCCCAAATTGTAAAATGGTCTTCTCTATTGGCCATTTCGTTCCAATTCACATTCCAAGTAATATTCGGCATGCTAATTACATTGCCGGTTGCCAAATTGCATTATCTCTTATAGTTTCCGAGATATGGACTATCGATAATTTACACCTTAGGCTCTGCTTCTAACTTGGGCCCAAATTGTAAAATGGTCTTATCTATTGGCGATTTCGTTCCAATTCACATTCCAAGTAATATTCGGCATGCTAATTATATTGCCGGTTGCCAAATTGCATTATCTCTTATAGTTTCCGAGATATGGACTATCGATAATTTACACCTTAGGCTCTGCTTCTAACTTGGGCCCAAATTGTAAAATGGTCTTCTCTATTGGCGATTTCGTTCCAATTCACATTCCAAGTAATATTCGGCATGCTAATTACATTGCCGGTTGCCAAATTGCATTATCTCTTATAGTTTCCGAGATATGGACTATCGATAATTTACACCTTAGGCTCTGCTTCTAACTTGGGCCCAAATTGTAAAATGGTCTTACCTATTGGCGATTTCGTTCCAATTCACATTCCAAGTAATATTCGGCTTGCTAATTACATTGCCGTTTGCCAAATTGCATTATCTCTTATAGTTTCCGAGATATGGACTATCGATAATTTACACCTTAGGCTCTGCTTCTAACTTGGGCCCAAATTGTAAAATGGTCTTATCTATTGGCGATTTCGTTCCAATTCACATTCCAAGTAATATTCGGCATGCTAATTACATTGCCGGTTGCCAAATTGCATTATCTCTTATAGTTTCCGAGATATGGACTATCGATAATTTACATCTTAGGCTCTGCTTCTAACTTGGGCCCAAATTGTAAAATCGTCTTATCTATTGGCGATTTCGTTCCAATTCACATTCCAAGTAATATTCGGCATGCTAATTACATTGCCGGTTGCCAAATTGCATTATCTCTTATAGTTTCCGAGATATGGACTATCGATAATTTACACCTTAGGCTCTGCTTCTAACTTGGGCCCAAATTGTAAAATGGTCTTATCTATTGGCGATTTCGTTCCAATTCACATTCCAAGTAATATCCGGCATGCTAATTACATTGCCGCTTGCCAAATTGAATTATCTCTTATAGTTTCCGAGATATGGACTATCGATAATTTACACCTTAGGCTCTGCTTCTAACTTGGGCCCAAATTGTAAAATGGTCTTATCTATTGGCGAATCGTTCCAATTCATATTCCAAGTAATATTCGGCATGCTAATTACATTGCCGGTTGCCAAATTGCATCATCTCTTATAGTTTCCGAGATATGGACTATCGATAATTTACATCTTAGGCTCTGCTTCTAACTTGGGCCCAAATTGTAAAATGGTCTTATCTATTGGCGATTTCGTTCCAATTCACACTCCAAGTAATATTCGGCATGCTAATTACATTGCCGGTTGCCAAATTGCATTATCTCTTATAGTTTCCGAGATATGGACTATCGATAATTTACACCTTAGGCTCTGCTTCTAACTTGGGCCCAAATTGTAAAATGGTCTTATCTATTGGCGATTTCGTCCCAATTCACATTCCAAGTGATATTCGGCATGCTAATTACATTGCCGGTTGCGAAATTGCATTATCTCTTATAGTTTCCGAGATATGGACTATCAATAGTTTACACCTTAGGCTCTGCTTCTAACTTGGGCCCAAATTTTAAAATGGCCTTATCTATTGGCGATTTCGTTCCAATTCACATTCCAAGTAATATTCGGCATGCTAATTACATTGCCGGTTGCCAAATTGCATTATCTCTTATAGTTTCCGAGATATGGACTATCGATAATTTACACCTTAGGCTCTGCTTCTAACTTGGGCCCAAATTGTAAAATGGTCTTATCTATTGGCGATTTCGTTCCAATTCACATTCCAAGTAATATTCGGCATGCTAATTACATTGCCGGTTGCCAAATTGCATTATCTCTTATAGTTTCCGAGATATGGACTATCGATAATTTACACCTTAGGCTCTGCTTCTAACTTGGGCCCAAATTGTAAAATGGTCTTATCTATTGGCGATTTCGTTCCAATTCACATTCCAAGTAATATTCGGCATGCTAATTACATTGCCGGTTGCCAAATTGCATTATCTCTTATAGTTTCCGAGATATGGAGTATCGATAATTTACACCTTAGGCTCTGCTTCTAACTTGGGCCCAAATTATAAAATGGTATTATCTATTGGCGATTTCGTTCCAATTCACATTCCAAGTAATATTCGGCATGCTAATTACATTGCCGGTTGCCAAATTGCATTATCTCTTATAGTTTCCGAGATATGGAATATCGATAATTTACACCTTAGGCTCTGCTTCTAACTTGGGCCCAAATTGTAAAATGGTCTTATCTATTGGTGATTTCGTTCCAATTCACACTCCAAGTAATATTCGGCATGCTAATTACATTGCCGGTTGCGAAATTGCATTATCTCTTATAGTTTCCGAGATATGGACTATCGATAATTTACACCTTAGGCTCTGCTTTTAACTTGGGCCCAAATTGTAAAATGGTCTTATCTATTGGCGATTTCGTTCCAATTCACATTCCAAGTAATATTCGGCATGCTAATTACATTGCCGGTTGCCAAATTGCATTATCTCTTATAGTTTGCGAGATATGGACTATCGATAATTTACACCTTAGGCTCTGCTTCTAACTTGGGCCCAAATTGTAAAATGGTCTTATCTATTGGCGATTTCGTTCCAATTCACATTCCAAGTAATATTCGGCATGCTAATTACATTGCCGGTTGCCAAATTGCATTATCTCTTATAGTTTCCGAGATATGGACTATCGATAATTTACACCTTAGTTTCTGCTTCTAACTTGGGCCCAAATTGTAAAATGGTCTTATCTATTGGCGATTTCGTTCCAATTCACATTCCAAGTAATATTCGGCATGCTAATTACATTGCCGGTTGCCAAATTGCATTATCTCTTATAGTTTCCGAGATATGGACTATCGATAATTTACACCTTAGGCTCTGCTTCTAACTTGGGCCCAAATTGTAAAATGGTCTTACCTATTGGCGATTTCGTTCCAATTCACATTCCAAGTAATATTCGGCATGCTAATTACATTGCCGGTTGCCAAATTGCATTATCTCTTATAGTTTCCGAGATATGGACTATCGATAATTTACACCTTAGGCTCTACTTCTAACTTGGGCCCAAATTGTAAAATGGTCTTATCTATTGGCGATTTCGTTCCAATTCACATTCCAATTAATATTCGGCATGCTAATTACATTGCCGGTTGCCAAATTGCATTATCTCTTATAGTTTCCGAGATATGGACTATCGATAATTTACACCTTAGGCTCTGCTTCTAACTTGGGCCCAAATTGTAAAATGGTCTTATCTATTGGCGATTTCGTTCCAATTCACATTCCAAGTAATATTCGGCATGCTAATTACATTGCCGGTTGCCAAATTGCATTATCTCTTATAGTTTCCGAGATATGGACTATCGATAATTTACACCTTAGGCTCTGCTTCTAACTTGGGCCCAAATTGTAAAATGGTCTTATCTATTGGCGATTTCGTTCCAATTCACATTCCAAGTAATATTCGGCATGCTAATTACATTGCCGGTTGCCAAATTGCATTATCTCTTATAGTTTCCGAGATATGGACTATCGATAATTTACACCTTAGGCTCTGCTTCTAACTTGGGCCCAAATTGTAAAATGGTCTTATCTATTGGCGATTTCGTTCCAATTCACATTCCAAGTAATATTCGGCATGCTAATTACATTGCCGGTTGCCAAATTGAATTATCTCTTATAGTTTCCGAGATATGGACTATCGATAATTTACACCTTAGGCTCTGCTTCTAACTTGGGCCCAAATTGTAAAATGGTCTTACCTATTGGCGATTTCGTTCCAATTCACATTCCAAGTAATATTCGGCATGCTAATTACATTGCCGGTTGCCAAATTGCAATATCTCTTATAGTTTCCGAGATATGGACTATCGATAATTTACACCTTAGGCTCTGCTTCTAACTTGGGCCCAAATTGTAAAATGGTCTTATCTATTGGCGATTTCGTTCCAATTCATATTCCAAGTAATATTCGGCATGCTAATTACATTGCCGGTTGCCAAATTGCATTATCTCTTATAGTTTCCGAGATATGGACTATCGATAATTTACACCTTAGGCTCTGCTTCTAACTTGGGCCCAAATTGTAAAATCGTCTTATCTATTGGCGATTTCGTTCCAATTCACATTCCAAGTAATATTCGGCATGCTAATTACATTGCCGGTTGCCAAATTGCATTATCTCTTATAGTTTCCGAGATATGGACTATCGGTAATTTACACCTTAGGCTCTGCTTCTAACTTGGGCCCAAATTGTAAAATGGTCTTATCTATTGGCGATTTCGTTCCAATTCACATTCCAAGTAATATCCGGCATGCTAATTACATTGCCGGTTGCCAATTTGAATTATCTCTTATGGTTTCCGAGATATGGACTATCGATAATTTACACCTTAGGCTCTGCTTCTAACTTGGGCCCAAATTGTAAAATGGTCTTACCTATTGGCGATTTCGTTCCAATTCACATTCCAAGTAATATTCGGCATGCTAATTACATTGCCGGTTGCCAAATTGCACTATCTCTTATAGTTTCCGAGATATGGACTATCGATAATTTACACCTTAGGCTCTGCTTCTAACTTGTGCCCAAATTGTAAAATGGTCTTATCTATTGGCGATTTCGTTCCAATTCACATTCCAAGTAATATTCGGCATGCTAATTACATTGCCGGTTGCCAAATTGCATTATCTTTTATAGTTTCCGAGATATGTACTATCGATAATTTACATCTTAGGCTCTGCTTCTAACTTGGGCCCAAATTGTAAAATCGTCTTATCTATTGGCGATTTCGTTCCAATTCACATTCCAAGTAATATTCGGCATGCTAATTACATTGCCGGTTGCCAAATTGCATTATCTCTTATAGTTTCCGAGATATGGACTATCGATAATTTACACCTTAGGCTCTGCTTCTAACTTGGGCCCAAATTGTAAAATGGTCTTATCTATTGGCGATTTCGTTCCAATTCGCATTCCAAGTAATATCCGGCATGCTAATTACATTGCCGGTTGCCAAATTGAATTATCTCTTATAGTTTCCGAGATATGGACTATCGATAATTTACACCTTAGGCTCTGCTTCTAACTTGGGCCCAAATTGTAAAATGGTCTTATCTATTGCCGATTTCGTTCCAATTCACATTCCAAGTAATATTCGGCATGCTAATTACATTGCCGGTTGCCAAATTGCATTATCTCTAATAGTTTCCGAGATATGGACTATCGATAATTTACATCTTAGGCTCTGCTTCTAACTTGGGCCCAAATTGTAAAATGGTCTTATCTATTGGCGATTTCGTTCCAATTCACATTCCAAGTAATATTCGGCATGCTAATTACATTGCCGGTTGCCAAATTGCATTATCTCTTATAGTTTCCGAGATATGGACTATCGATAATTTACACCTTAGGCTCTGCTTCTAACTTGGGCCCAAATTGTAAAATGGTCTTATCTATTGGCGATTTCGTTCCAATTCACATTCCAAGTAATATTCGGCATGCTAATTACATTGCCGGTTGCCAAATTGCATTATCTCTTATAGTTTCCGAGATATGGACTATCGATAATTTACACCTTAGGCTCTGCTTCTAACTTGGGCCCAAATTGTAAAATGGTCTTATCTACTGGCGATTTCGTTCCAATTCACATTCCAATTAATATTCGGCATGCTAATTACATTGCCGGTTGCCAAATTGCATTATCTCTTATAGTTTCCGAGATATGGACTATCGATAATTTACACCTTAGGCTCTGCTTCTAACTTGGGCCCAAATTGTAAAATAGTCTTATCTATTGGCGATTTCGTTCCAATTCACATTCCAAGTAATATTCGGCATGCTAATTACATTGCCGGTTGCCAAATTGCATTATCTCTTATAGTTTCCGAGATATGGCCTATCGATAATTTACACCTTAGGCTCTGCTTCTAACTTGGGCCCAAATTGTAAAATGGTCTTATCTATTGGCGATTTCGTTCCAATTCACACTCCAAGTAATATTCGGCATGCTAATTACATTGCCGGTTGCGAAATTGCATTATCTCTTATAGTTTCCGAGATATGGACTATCAATAATTTACACCTTAGGCTCTGCTTCTAACTTGGGCCCAAATTGTAAAATGGTCTTATCTATTGGCGATTTCGTTCCAATTCACATTCCAAGTAATATTCGGCATGCTAATTACATTGCCGGTTGCCAAATTGCATTATCTCTTATAGTTTCCGAGATATGGACTATCGATAATTTACACCTTAGGCTCTGCTTCTAACTTGGGCCCAAATTGTAAAATGGTCTTATCTATTGGCGTTTTCGTTCCAATTCACATTCCAAGTAATATTCGGCATGCTAATTACATTGCCGGTTGCCAAATTGCATTATCTCTTATAGTTTCCGAGATATGGACTATCGATAATTTACACCTTAGGCTCTGCTTCTAACTTGGGCCCAAATTGTAAAATAGTCTTCTCTATTGGCGATTTCGTTCCAATTCATATTCCAAGTAATATTCGGCATGCTAATTACATTGCCGGTTGCCAAATTGCATTATCTCTTATAGTTTCCGAGATATGGCCTATCGATAATTTACACCTTAGGCTCTGCTTCTAACTTGGGCCCAAATTGTAAAATGGTCTTATCTATTGGCGATTTCGTTCCAATTCACACTCCAAGTAATATTCGGCATGCTAATTACATTGCCGGTTGCGAAATTGCATTATCTCTTATAGTTTCCGAGATATGGACTATCAATAATTTACACCTTAGGCTCTGCTTCTAACTTGGGCCCAAATTGTAAAATGGTCTTATCTATTGGCGATTTCGTTCCAATTCACATTCCAAGTAATATTCGGCATGCTAATTACATTGCCGGTTGCCAAATTGCATTATCTCTTATAGTTTCCGAGATATGGACTATCGATAATTTACACCTTAGGCTCTGCTTCTAACTTGGGCAAAAATTGTAAAATGGTCTTATCTATTGGCGTTTTCGTTCCAATTCACATTCCAAGTAATATTCGGCATGCTAATTACATTGCCGGTTGCCAAATTGCATTATCTCTTATAGTTTCCGAGATATGGACTATCGATAATTTACACCTTAGGCTCTGCTTCTAACTTGGGCCCAAATTGTAAAATAGTCTTCTCTATTGGCGATTTCGTTCCAATTCACATTCCAAGTAATATTCGGCATGCTAATTACATTGCCGGTTGCCAAATTGCATTATCTCTTATAGTTTCCGAGATATGGACTATCGATAATTTACACCTTAGGCTCTGCTTCTAACTTGGGCCCAAATTGTAAAATGGCCTTATCTATTGGCGATTTCGTTCCAATTCACATTCCAAGTAATATTCGGCATGCTAATTACATTGCCGGTTGCCAAATTGCATTATCTCTTATAGTTTCCGAGATATGGACTATCGATAATTTACACCTTAGGCTCTGCTTCTAACTTGGGCCCAAATTGTAAAATGGTCTTCTCTATTGGCGATTTCGTTCCAATTCACATTCCAAGTAATATTCGGCATGCTAATTACATTGCCGGTTGCCAAATTGCATTATCTCTTATAGTTTCTGAGATATGGACTATCGATAATTTACACCTTAGGCTCTGCTTCTAACTTGGGCCCAAATTGTAAAATGGTCTTCTCTATTGGCGATTTCGTTCCAATTCACATTCCAAGTAATATTTGGCATGCTAATTACATTGCCGGTTGCCGAATTGCATTATCTCTTATAGTTTCCGAGATATGGACTATCGATAATTTACACCTTAGGCTCTGCTTCTAACTTGGGCCCAAATTGTAAAATCGTCTTATCTATTGGCGATTTCGTTCCAATTCACATTCCAAGTAATATTCGGCATGCTAATTACATTGCCGGTTGCCAAATTGCATTATCTCTTATAGTTTCCGAGATATGGACTATCGGTAATTTACACCTTAGGCTCTGCTTCTAACTTGGGCCCAAATTGTAAAATGGTCTTATTTATTGGCGATTTCGTTCCAATTCACATTACAAGTAATATCCGGCATGCTAGTTACATTGCCGGTTGCCAAATTGAATTATCTCTTATAGTTTCCGAGATATGGACTATCGATAATTTACACCTTAGGCTCTGCTTCTAACTTGGGCCCAAATTGTAAAATGGTCTTACCTATTGGCGATTTCGTTCCAATTCACATTCCAAGTAATATTCGGCTTGCTAATTACATTGCCGGTTGCCAAATTGCATTATCTCTTATAGTTTCCGAGATATGGACTATCGATAATTTACACCTTAGGCTCTGCTTCTAACTTGGGCCCAAATTGTAAAATGGTCTTATCTATTGGCGATTTCGTTCCAATTCACATTCCAAGTAATATTCGGCATGCTAATTACATTGCCGGTTGCCAAATTGCATTATCTCTTATAGTTTCCGAGATATGGACTATCGATAATTTACACCTTAGGCTCTGCTTCTAACTTGGGCCCAATTTGTAAAATGGTCTTATCTATTGGCGATTTCGTTCCAATTCTCATTCCAAGTGATATTCGGCATGCTAATTACATTGCCGGTTGCCAAATTGCATTATCTCTTATAGTTTCCGAGATATGGACTATCGATAATTTACACCTTAGGCTCTGCTTCTAACTTGGGCCCAAATTGTAAAATGGTCTTATCTATTGGCGATTTCGTTCCAATTCACATTCCAAGTAATATTCTGCATGCTAATTACATTGCCGGTTGCCAAATTGCATTATCTCTTATAGTTTCCGAGATATGGACTATCGATAATTTACACCTTAGCCTCTGCTTCTAACTTGGGCCCAAATTGTAAAATGGTCTTATCTATTGGCGTTTTCGTTCCAATTCACATTCCAAGTAATATTCGGCATGCTAATTACATTGCCGGTTGCCAAATTGCATTATCTCTTATAGTTTCCGAGATATGGACTATCGATAATTTACACCTTAGGCTCTGCTTCTAACTTGGGCCCAAATTGTAAAATGGTCTTCTCTATTGGCGATTTCGTTCCAATTCACATTCCAAGTAATATTCGGCATGCTAATTACATTGCCGGTTGCCAAATTGCATTATCTCTTATAGTTTCCGAGATATGGACTATCGATAATTTACACCTTAGGCTCTGCTTCTATCTTGGGCCCAAATTGTAAAATGGTCTTATCTATTGGCGATTTCGTTCCAATTCACATTCCAAGTAATATTCGGCATGCTAATTACATTGCCGGTTGCCAAATTGCATTATCTCTTATAGTTTCCGAGATATGGACTATCCATAATTTACACCTTAGGCTCTGCTTCTAACTTGGGCCCAAATTGTAAAATGGTCTTCTCTATTGGCGATTTCGTTCCAATTCACATTCCAAGTAATATTCGGCATGCTAATTACATTGCCGGTTGCCAAATTGCATTATCTCTTATAGTTTCCGAGATATGGACTATCGATAATTTACACCTTAGGCTCTGCTTCTAACTTGGGCCCAAATTGTAAAATGGTCTTCTCTATTGGCGATTTTGTTCCAATTCACATTCCAAGTAATATTCGGCATGCTAATTACATTGCCGGTTGCCAAATTGCATTATCTCTTATAGTTTCCGAGATATGGACTATCGATAATTTACACCTTAGGCTCTGCTTCTAACTTGGGCCCAAATTGTAAAATCGTCTTATCTATTGGCGATTTCGTTCCAATTCACATTCCAAGTAATATTCGGCATGCTAATTACATTGCCGGTTGCCAAATTGCATTATCTCTTATAGTTTCCGAGATATGGACTATCGGTAATTTACACCTTAGGCTCTGCTTCTAACTTGGGCCCAAATTGTAAAATGGTCTTATCTATTGGCGATTTCGTTCCAATTCACATTCCAAGTAATATCCGGCATGCTAATTACATTGCCGGTTGCCAAATTGAATTATCTCTTATAGTTTCTGAGATATGGACTATCGATAATTTACACCTTAGGCTCTGCTTCTAACTTGGGCCCAAATTGTAAAATGGTCTTACCTATTGGCGATTTCGTTCCAATTCACATTCAAAGTAATATTCGGCATGCTAATTACATTGCCGGTTGCCAAATTGCATTATCTCTTATAGTTTCCGAGATATGGACTATCGATAATTTACACCTTAGTCTCTGCTTCTAACTTGGGCCCAAATTGTAAAATGGTCTTATCTATTGGCGATTTCGTTCCAATTCACATTCCAAGTAATATTCGGCATGCTAATTACATTGCCGGTTGCCAAATTGCATTATCTCTTATAGTATCCGAGATATGGACTATCGATAATTTACACCTTAGGCTCTGCTTCTAACTTGGGCCCAAATTGTAAAATGGTCTTCTCTATTGGCGATTTCGTTCCAATTCACATTCCAAGTAATATTCGGCATGCTAATTACATTGCCGGTTGCCAAATTGCATTACCTCTTATAGTTTCCGAGATATGGACTATCGATAATTTACACCTTAGGCTCTGCTTCTAACTTGGGCCCAAATTGTAAAATGGTCTTATCTATTGGCGATTTCGTTCCAATTCACATTCCAAGTAATATTCGGCATGCTAATTACTTTGCCGGTTGCCAAATTGCATTATCTCTTATAGTTTCCGAGATATGGACTATCGATAATTTACACCTTAGGCTCTGCTCCTAACTTGGGCCCAAATTGTAAAATGGTCTTTTCTATTGGCGATTTCGTTCCAATTCACATTCCAAGTAATATTCGGCATGCTAATTACATTGCCGGTTGCCAAATTGCATTATCTCTTATAGATTCCGAGATATGGACTATCAATAATTTACACCTTAGGCTCTGCTTCTAACTTGGGCCCAAATTGTAAAATGGTCTTATCTATTGGCGATTTCGTTCCAATTCACATTCCAAGTAATATTCGGCATGCTAATTACATTGCCGGTTGCCAAACTGCATTATCTCTTATAGTTTCCGAGATATGGACTATCGATAATTTACATCTTAGGCTCTGCTTCTAACTTGGGCCCAAATTGTAAAATGGTCTTATCTATTGGCGATTTCGTTCCAATTCACATTCCAAGTAATATTCGGCATGCTAATTACATTGCCGGTTGCCAAATTGCATTATCTCTTATAGTTTCCGAGATATGGACTATCGATAATTTACACCTTAGGCTCTGCTTCTAACTTGGGCCCAAATTGTAAAATGGTCTTATCTATTGGCGATTTCGTCCCAATTCACATTCCAAGTAATATTCGGCATGCTAATTACATTGCCGGTTGCGAAATTGCATTATATCTTATAGTTTCCGAGATATGGACTATCAATAATTTACACCTTAGGCTCTGCTTCTAACTTGGGCCCAAATTGTAAAATGGCCTTATCTATTGGCGATTTCGTTCCAATTCACATTCCAAGTAATATTCGGCATGCTAATTACATTGCCGGTTGCCAAATTGCATTATCTCTTATAGTTTCCGAGATATGGACTATCGATAATTTACACCTTAGGCTCTGCTTCTAACTTGGTCCCAAATTGTAAAATGGTCTTATCTATTGGCGATTTCGTTCCAATTCACATTCCAAGTAATATTCGGCATGCTAATTACATTGCCGGTTGCCAAATTGCATTATCTCTTATAGTTTCCGAGATATGGAGTATCGATAATTTACACCTTAGGCTCTGCTTCTAACTTGGGCCAAAATTGTAAAATGGTCTTATCTATTGGCGATTTCGTTCCAATTCACATTCCAAGTAATATTCGGCATGCTAATTACATTGCCGGTTGCCAAATTGCATTATCTCTTATAGTTTCCGAGATATGGACTATCGATAATTTACACCTTAGGCTCTGCTTCTAACTCGGACCCAAATTGTAAAATGGTCTTATCTATTGGCGATTTCGTTCCAATTCACACTCCAAGTAATATTCGGCATGCTAATTACATTGCCGGTTGCCAAATTGCATTATCTCTTATAGTTTCCGAGATATGGACTATCGATAATTTACACCTTAGGCTCTGCTTCTAACTTGGGCCCAAATTGTAAAATGGTCTTCTCTATTGGCGATTTCGTTCCAATTCACATTCCAAGTAATATTCGGCATGCTAATTACATTGCCGGTTGCCAAATTGCATTATCTCTTATAGTTTCCGAGATATGGACTATCGATAATTTACACCTTAGGCTCTGCTTCTAACTTGGGCCCAAATTGTAAAATGGTCTTCTCTATTGGCGATTTCGTTCCAATTCACATTCCAAGTAATATCCGGCATGCTAATTACATTGCCGGTTGCCAAATTGAATTATCTCTTATAGTTTCCGAGATATGGACTATCGATAATTTACACCTTAGGCTCTGCTTCTAACTTGGGCCCAAATTGTAAAATGGTCTTACCTATTGGCGATTTCGTTCCAATTCACATTCCAAGTAATATTCGGCATGCTAATTACATTGCCGGTTGCCAAATTGCATTATCTCTTATAGTTTCCGAGATATGGACTATCGATAATTTACACCTTAGGCTCTGCTTCTAACTTGGGCCCAAATTGTAAAATGGTCTTATCTATTGGCGATTTCGTTCCAATTCACATTCCAAGTAATATTCGGCATGCTAATTACATTGCCGGTTGCCATATTGCATTATCTCTTATAGTTTCCGAGATATGGACTATCGATAATTTACATCTTAGGCTCTGCTTCTAACTTGGGCCCAAATTGTAAAATCGTCTTATCTATTGGCGATTTCGTTCCAATTCACATTCCAAGTAATATTCGGCATGCTAATTACATTGCCGGTTGCCAAATTGCATTATCTCTTATAATTTATGAGATATGGACTATCGATAATTTACACCTTAGGCTCTGCTTCTAACTTGGGCCCAAATTGTAAAATGGTCTTATCTATTGGCGATTTCGTTCCAATTCACATTCCAAGTAATATCCGGCATGCTAATTACATTGCCGGTTGCCAAATTGAATTATCTCTTATAGTTTCCGAGATATGGACTATCGATAATTTACACCTTAGGCTCTGCTTCTAACTTGGGCCCAAATTGTAAAATGGTCTTATCTATTGGCGATTTCGTTCCAATTCACATTCCAAGTAATATTCGGCATGCTAATTACATTGCCGGTTGCCAAATTGCATTATCTCTTATAGTTTCCGAGATATGGACTATCGATAATTTACATCTTAGGCTCTGCTTCTAACTTGGGCCCAAATTGTAAAATGGTCTTATCTATTGGCGATTTCGTTCCAATTCACATTCCAAGTAATATTCGGCATGCTAATTACATTGCCGGTTGCCAAATTGCATTATCTCTTATAGTTTCCGAGATATGGACTATCGATAATTTACACCTTAGTCTCTGCTTCTAACTTGGGCCCAAATTGTAAAATGGTCTTCTCTATTGGCGATTTCGTTCCAATTCACATTCCAAGTAATATCCGGCATGCTAATTACATTGCCGGTTGCCAAATTGAATTATCTCTTATAGTTTCCGAGATATGGACTATCGATAATTTACACCTTAGGCTCTGCTTCTAACTTGGGCCCAAATTGTAAAATGGTCTTCTCTATTGGCGATTTCGTTCCAATTCACATTCCAAGTAATATCCGGCATGCTAATTACATTGCCGGTTGCCAAATTGAATTATCTCTTATAGTTTCCGAGATATGGACTATCGATAATTTACACCTTAGGCTCTGCTTCTAACTTGGGCCCAAATTGTAAAATGGTCTTACCTATTGGCGATTTCGTTCCAATTCACATTCCAAGTAATATTCGGCATGCTAATTACATTGCCGGTTGCCAAATTGCATTATCTCTTATAGTTTCCGAGATATGGACTATCGATAATTTACACCTTAGGCTCTGCTTCTAACTTGGGCCCAAATTGTAAAATGGTCTTATCTATTGGCGATTTCGTTCCAATTCACATTCCAAGTAATATTCGGCATGCTAATTACATTGCCGGTTGCCAAATAGCATTATCTCTTATAGTTTCCGAGATATGGACTATCGATAATTTACACCTTAGGCTCTGCTTCTAACTTGGTCCCAAATTGTAAAATGGTCTTATCTATTGGCGATTTCGTTCCAATTCACATTCCAAGTAATATTCGGCATGCTAATTACATTGCCGGTTGCCAAATTGCATTATCTCTTATAGTTTCCGAGATATGGACTATCGATAATTTACACCTTAGGCTCTGCTTCTAACTTGGGCCCAAATTGTAAAATGGTCTTATCTATTGGCGATTTCGTTCCAATTCACATTCCAAGTAATATTCGGCATGCTAATTACATTGCCGGTTGCGAAATTGCATTGTCTCTTATAGTTTCCGAGATATGGACTATCGATAATTTACACCTTAGGCTCTGCTTCTAACTTGGGCCCAAATTGTAAAATGGTCTTACCTATTGGCGATTTCGTTCCAATTCATATTCCAAGTAATATTCGGCATGCTAATTACATTGCCGGTTGCCAAATTGCATTATCTCTTATAGTTTCCGAGATATGGACTATCGATAATTTACACCTTAGGCTCTGCTTCTAACTTGGGCCCAAATTGTAAAATGGTCTTATCTATTGGCGATTTCGTTCCAATTCACATTCCAAGTAATATTCGGCATGCTAATTACATTGCCGGTTGCCAAATTGCATTATCTCTTATAGTTTCCGAGATATGGACTATCGATAATTTACACCTTAGGCTCTGCTTCTAACTTGGGCCCAAATTGTAAAATGGTCTTATCTATTGGCGATTTCGTCCCAATTCACATTCCAAGTGATATTCGGCATGCTAATTACATTGCCGGTTGCGAAATTGCATTATCTCTTATAGTTTCCGAGATATGGACTATCAATAATTTACACCTTAGGCTCTGCCTCTAACTTGGGCCCAAATTGTAAAATGGTCTTATCTATTGGCGATTTCGTTCCAATTCACATTCCAAGTAATATTCGGCATGCTAATTACATTGCCGTTTGCCAAATTGCATTATCTCTTATAGTTTCCGAGATATGGACTATCGATAATTTCACCTTAGGCTCTGCTTCTAACTTGGGCCCAAATTGTAAAATGGTCTTATCTATTGGCGATTTCGTTCCAATTCACATTCTAAGTAATATTCGGCATGCTAATTACATTGCCGGTTGCCAAAATGCATTATCTCTTATAGTTTCCGAGATATGTTCTATCGATAATTTACACCTTAGGCTCTGCTTCTAACTTGGGCCCAAATTGTAAAATCGTCTTATCTATTGGCGATTTCGTTCCAATTCACAATCCAAGTAATATTCGGCATGCTAATTACATTGCCGGTTGCCAAATTGCATTATCTCTTATAGTTTCCGAGATATGGACTATCGATAATTTACACCTTAGGCTCTGCTTCTAACTTGGTCCCAAATTGTAAAATGGTCTTATCTATTGGCGATTTCGTTCCAATTCACATTCCAAGTAATATTCGGCATGCTAATTACATTGCCGGTTGCCAAATTGCATTATCTCTTATAGTTTCCGAGATATGGACTATCGATAATTTACACCTTAGGCTCTGCTTCTAACTTGGGCCCAAATTGTAAAATGGTCTTATCTATTGGCGATTTCGTTCCAATTCACATTCCAAGTAATATTCGGCATGCTAATTACATTGCCGGTTGCCAAATTGCATTATCTCTTATAGTTTCCGAGATATGGACTATCGATAATTTACTCCTTAGGCTCTGCTTCTAACTTGGGCCCAAATTGTAAAATGGTCTTATCTATTGGCGATTTCGTTCCAATTCACATTCCAAGTAATATTCGGCATGCTAATTACATTGCCGGTTGCCAAATTGCATTATCTCTTATAGTTGCCGAGATATGGACTATCGATAATTTACACCATTGGCTCAGCTTCTAACTTGGGCCCAAATTGTAAAATGGTCTTATCTATTGGCGATTTCGTTCCAATTCACATTCCAAGTAATATTCGGCATGCTAATTACATTGCCGGTTGCCAAAGTGCATTATCTCTTATAGTTTCCGAGATATGGACTATCGATTATTTACACCTTAGGCTCTGCTTCTAACTTGGGCCCAAATTGTAAAATGGTCTTATCTATTGGCGATTTCGTTCCAATTCACATTCCAAGTAATAATCGGCATGCTAATTACATTGCCGGTTGCCAAATTGCATTATCTCTTATAGTTTCCGAGATATGGACTATCGATAATTTACACCTTAGGCTCTGCTTCTAACTTGGGCCCAAATTGTAAAATGGTCTTATCTATTGGCGATTTCGTTCCAATTCACATTGCAAGTAATATTCGGCATGCTAATTACATTGCCGGTTGCCAAATTGAATTATCTCTTATAGTTTCCGAGATATGGACTATCGATAATTTTCACCTTAGGCTCTGCTTCTAACTTGGGCCCAAATTGTAAAATGGTCTTACCTATTGGCGATTTCGTTCCAATTCATATTCCAAGTAATATTCGGCATGCTAATTACATTGCCGGTTGCCAAATTGCATTATCTCTTATAGTTTCCGAGATATGGACTATCGATAATTTACACCTTAGGCTCTGCTTCTAACTTGGGCCCAAATTGTAAAATGGTCTTATCTATTGGCGATTTCGTTCCAATTCACATTCCAAGTAATATTCGGCATGCTAATTAATCAATAATTTACACCTTAGGCTCTGCCTCTAACTTGGGCCCAAATTGTAAAATGGTCTTATCTATTGGCGATTTCGTTCCAATTCACATTCCAAGTAATATTCGGCATGCTAATTACATTGCCGTTTGCCAAATTGCATTATCTCTTATAGTTTCCGAGATATGGACTATCGATAATTTCACCTTAGGCTCTGCTTCTAACTTGGGCCCAAATTGTAAAATGGTCTTATCTATTGGCGATTTCGTTCCAATTCACATTCTAAGTAATATTCGGCATGCTAATTACATTGCCGGTTGCCAAAATGCATTATCTCTTATAGTTTCCGAGATATGTTCTATCGATAATTTACACCTTAGGCTCTGCTTCTAACTTGGGCCCAAATTGTAAAATGGTCTTATCTATTGGCGATTTCGTTCCAATTCACATTGCAAGTAATATTCGGCATGCTAATTACATTGCCGGTTGCCAAATTGCATTATCTCTTATAGTTTCCGAGATATGGACTATCGATAATTTACACCTTAGGCTCTGCTTCTAACTTGGTCCCAAATTGTAAAATGGTCTTATCTATTGGCGATTTCGTTCCAATTCACATTCCAAGTAATATTCGGCATGCTAATTACATTGCCGGTTGCCAAATTGCATTATCTCTTATAGTTTCCGAGATATGGACTATCGATAATTTACACCTTAGGCTCTGCTTCTAACTTGGGCCCAAATTGTAAAATGGTCTTATCTATTGGCGATTTCGTTCCAATTCACATTCCAAGTAATATTCGGCATGCTAATTACATTGCCGGTTGCCAAATTGCATTATCTCTTATAGTTTCCGAGATATGGACTATCGATAATTTACTCCTTAGGCTCTGCTTCTAACTTGGGCCCAAATTGTAAAATGGTCTTATCTATTGGCGATTTCGTTCCAATTCACATTCCAAGTAATATTCGGCATGCTAATTACATTGCCGGTTGCCAAATTGCATTATCTCTTATAGTTGCCGAGATATGGACTATCGATAATTTACACCATAGGCTCAGCTTCTAACTTGGGCCCAAATTGTAAAATGGTCTTATCTATTGGCGATTTCGTTCCAATTCACATTCCAAGTAATATTCGGCATGCTAATTACATTGCCGGTTGCCAAATTGCATTATCTCTTATAGTTGCCGAGATATGGACTATCGATAATTTACTCCTTAGGCTCTGCTTCTAACTTGGGCCCAAATTGTAAAATGGTCTTATCTATTGGCGATTTCGTTCCAATTCACATTCCAAGTAATATTCGGCATGCTAATTACATTGCCGGTTGCCAAATTGCATTATCTCTTATAGTTTCCGAGATATGGACTATCGATAATTTACACCTTAGGCTCTGC
Source organism: Rhynchophorus ferrugineus (assembly GCF_030347505.1). NCBI lineage: Eukaryota > Metazoa > Arthropoda > Insecta > Coleoptera > Curculionidae > Rhynchophorus > Rhynchophorus ferrugineus. The sequence goes on along the minus strand of NW_027472814.1, from coordinate 186,952 downwards.
TCCTAACTTGGGCCCAAATTGTAAAATGGTCTTTTCTATTGGCGATTTCGTTCCAATTCACATTCCAAGTAATATTCGGCATGCTAATTACATTGCCGGTTGCCAAATTGCATTATCTCTTATAGATTCCGAGATATGGACTATCAATAATTTACACCTTAGGCTCTGCTTCTAACTTGGGCCCAAATTGTAAAATGGTCTTATCTATTGGCGATTTCGTTCCAATTCACATTCCAAGTAATATTCGGCATGCTAATTACATTGCCGGTTGCCAAACTGCATTATCTCTTATAGTTTCCGAGATATGGACTATCGATAATTTACATCTTAGGCTCTGCTTCTAACTTGGGCCCAAATTGTAAAATGGTCTTATCTATTGGCGATTTCGTTCCAATTCACATTCCAAGTAATATTCGGCATGCTAATTACATTGCCGGTTGCCAAATTGCATTATCTCTTATAGTTTCCGAGATATGGACTATCGATAATTTACACCTTAGGCTCTGCTTCTAACTTGGGCCCAAATTGTAAAATGGTCTTATCTATTGGCGATTTCGTCCCAATTCACATTCCAAGTAATATTCGGCATGCTAATTACATTGCCGGTTGCGAAATTGCATTATATCTTATAGTTTCCGAGATATGGACTATCAATAATTTACACCTTAGGCTCTGCTTCTAACTTGGGCCCAAATTGTAAAATGGCCTTATCTATTGGCGATTTCGTTCCAATTCACATTCCAAGTAATATTCGGCATGCTAATTACATTGCCGGTTGCCAAATTGCATTATCTCTTATAGTTTCCGAGATATGGACTATCGATAATTTACACCTTAGGCTCTGCTTCTAACTTGGTCCCAAATTGTAAAATGGTCTTATCTATTGGCGATTTCGTTCCAATTCACATTCCAAGTAATATTCGGCATGCTAATTACATTGCCGGTTGCCAAATTGCATTATCTCTTATAGTTTCCGAGATATGGAGTATCGATAATTTACACCTTAGGCTCTGCTTCTAACTTGGGCCAAAATTGTAAAATGGTCTTATCTATTGGCGATTTCGTTCCAATTCACATTCCAAGTAATATTCGGCATGCTAATTACATTGCCGGTTGCCAAATTGCATTATCTCTTATAGTTTCCGAGATATGGACTATCGATAATTTACACCTTAGGCTCTGCTTCTAACTCGGACCCAAATTGTAAAATGGTCTTATCTATTGGCGATTTCGTTCCAATTCACACTCCAAGTAATATTCGGCATGCTAATTACATTGCCGGTTGCCAAATTGCATTATCTCTTATAGTTTCCGAGATATGGACTATCGATAATTTACACCTTAGGCTCTGCTTCTAACTTGGGCCCAAATTGTAAAATGGTCTTCTCTATTGGCGATTTCGTTCCAATTCACATTCCAAGTAATATTCGGCATGCTAATTACATTGCCGGTTGCCAAATTGCATTATCTCTTATAGTTTCCGAGATATGGACTATCGATAATTTACACCTTAGGCTCTGCTTCTAACTTGGGCCCAAATTGTAAAATGGTCTTCTCTATTGGCGATTTCGTTCCAATTCACATTCCAAGTAATATCCGGCATGCTAATTACATTGCCGGTTGCCAAATTGAATTATCTCTTATAGTTTCCGAGATATGGACTATCGATAATTTACACCTTAGGCTCTGCTTCTAACTTGGGCCCAAATTGTAAAATGGTCTTACCTATTGGCGATTTCGTTCCAATTCACATTCCAAGTAATATTCGGCATGCTAATTACATTGCCGGTTGCCAAATTGCATTATCTCTTATAGTTTCCGAGATATGGACTATCGATAATTTACACCTTAGGCTCTGCTTCTAACTTGGGCCCAAATTGTAAAATGGTCTTATCTATTGGCGATTTCGTTCCAATTCACATTCCAAGTAATATTCGGCATGCTAATTACATTGCCGGTTGCCATATTGCATTATCTCTTATAGTTTCCGAGATATGGACTATCGATAATTTACATCTTAGGCTCTGCTTCTAACTTGGGCCCAAATTGTAAAATCGTCTTATCTATTGGCGATTTCGTTCCAATTCACATTCCAAGTAATATTCGGCATGCTAATTACATTGCCGGTTGCCAAATTGCATTATCTCTTATAATTTATGAGATATGGACTATCGATAATTTACACCTTAGGCTCTGCTTCTAACTTGGGCCCAAATTGTAAAATGGTCTTATCTATTGGCGATTTCGTTCCAATTCACATTCCAAGTAATATCCGGCATGCTAATTACATTGCCGGTTGCCAAATTGAATTATCTCTTATAGTTTCCGAGATATGGACTATCGATAATTTACACCTTAGGCTCTGCTTCTAACTTGGGCCCAAATTGTAAAATGGTCTTATCTATTGGCGATTTCGTTCCAATTCACATTCCAAGTAATATTCGGCATGCTAATTACATTGCCGGTTGCCAAATTGCATTATCTCTTATAGTTTCCGAGATATGGACTATCGATAATTTACATCTTAGGCTCTGCTTCTAACTTGGGCCCAAATTGTAAAATGGTCTTATCTATTGGCGATTTCGTTCCAATTCACATTCCAAGTAATATTCGGCATGCTAATTACATTGCCGGTTGCCAAATTGCATTATCTCTTATAGTTTCCGAGATATGGACTATCGATAATTTACACCTTAGTCTCTGCTTCTAACTTGGGCCCAAATTGTAAAATGGTCTTCTCTATTGGCGATTTCGTTCCAATTCACATTCCAAGTAATATCCGGCATGCTAATTACATTGCCGGTTGCCAAATTGAATTATCTCTTATAGTTTCCGAGATATGGACTATCGATAATTTACACCTTAGGCTCTGCTTCTAACTTGGGCCCAAATTGTAAAATGGTCTTCTCTATTGGCGATTTCGTTCCAATTCACATTCCAAGTAATATCCGGCATGCTAATTACATTGCCGGTTGCCAATTTCAATTATCTCTTATAGTTTCCGAGATATGGACTATCGATAATTTACACCTTAGGCTCTGCTTCTAACTTGGGCCCAAATTGTAAAATGGTCTTACCTATTGGCGATTTCGTTCCAATTCACATTCCAAGTAATATTCGGCATGCTAATTACATTGCCGGTTGCCAAATTGCATTATCTCTTATAGTTTCCGAGATATGGACTATCGATAATTTACACCTTAGGCTCTGCTTCTAACTTGGGCCCAAATTGTAAAATGGTCTTATCTATTGGCGATTTCGTTCCAATTCACATTCCAAGTAATATTCGGCATGCTAATTACATTGCCGGTTGCCAAATAGCATTATCTCTTATAGTTTCCGAGATATGGACTATCGATAATTTACACCTTAGGCTCTGCTTCTAACTTGGTCCCAAATTGTAAAATGGTCTTATCTATTGGCGATTTCGTTCCAATTCACATTCCAAGTAATATTCGGCATGCTAATTACATTGCCGGTTGCCAAATTGCATTATCTCTTATAGTTTCCGAGATATGGACTATCGATAATTTACACCTTAGGCTCTGCTTCTAACTTGGGCCCAAATTGTAAAATGGTCTTATCTATTGGCGATTTCGTTCCAATTCACATTCCAAGTAATATTCGGCATGCTAATTACATTGCCGGTTGCGAAATTGCATTGTCTCTTATAGTTTCCGAGATATGGACTATCCATAATTTACACCTTAGGCTCTGCTTCTAACTTGGGCCCAAATTGTAAAATGGTCTTACCTATTGGCGATTTCGTTCCAATTCATATTCCAAGTAATATTCGGCATGCTAATTACATTGCCGGTTGCCAAATTGCATTATCTCTTATAGTTTCCGAGATATGGACTATCGATAATTTACACCTTAGGCTCTGCTTCTAACTTGGGCCCAAATTGTAAAATGGTCTTATCTATTGGCGATTTCGTTCCAATTCACATTCCAAGTAATATTCGGCATGCTAATTACATTGCCGGTTGCCAAATTGCATTATCTCTTATAGTTTCCGAGATATGGACTATCGATAATTTACACCTTAGGCTCTGCTTCTAACTTGGGCCCAAATTGTAAAATGGTCTTATCTATTGGCGATTTCGTCCCAATTCACATTCCAAGTGATATTCGGCATGCTAATTACATTGCCGGTTGCGAAATTGCATTATCTCTTATAGTTTCCGAGATATGGACTATCAATAATTTACACCTTAGGCTCTGCCTCTAACTTGGGCCCAAATTGTAAAATGGTCTTATCTATTGGCGATTTCGTTCCAATTCACATTCCAAGTAATATTCGGCATGCTAATTACATTGCCGTTTGCCAAATTGCATTATCTCTTATAGTTTCCGAGATATGGACTATCGATAATTTCACCTTAGGCTCTGCTTCTAACTTGGGCCCAAATTGTAAAATGGTCTTATCTATTGGCGATTTCGTTCCAATTCACATTCTAAGTAATATTCGGCATGCTAATTACATTGCCGGTTGCCAAAATGCATTATCTCTTATAGTTTCCGAGATATGTTCTATCGATAATTTACACCTTAGGCTCTGCTTCTAACTTGGGCCCAAATTGTAAAATCGTCTTATCTATTGGCGATTTCGTTCCAATTCACAATCCAAGTAATATTCGGCATGCTAATTACATTGCCGGTTGCCAAATTGCATTATCTCTTATAGTTTCCGAGATATGGACTATCGATAATTTACACCTTAGGCTCTGCTTCTAACTTGGTCCCAAATTGTAAAATGGTCTTATCTATTGGCGATTTCGTTCCAATTCACATTCCAAGTAATATTCGGCATGCTAATTACATTGCCGGTTGCCAAATTGCATTATCTCTTATAGTTTCCGAGATATGGACTATCGATAATTTACACCTTAGGCTCTGCTTCTAACTTGGGCCCAAATTGTAAAATGGTCTTATCTATTGGCGATTTCGTTCCAATTCACATTCCAAGTAATATTCGGCATGCTAATTACATTGCCGGTTGCCAAATTGCATTATCTCTTATAGTTTCCGAGATATGGACTATCGATAATTTACTCCTTAGGCTCTGCTTCTAACTTGGGCCCAAATTGTAAAATGGTCTTATCTATTGGCGATTTCGTTCCAATTCACATTCCAAGTAATATTCGGCATGCTAATTACATTGCCGGTTGCCAAATTGCATTATCTCTTATAGTTGCCGAGATATGGACTATCGATAATTTACACCATAGGCTCAGCTTCTAACTTGGGCCCAAATTGTAAAATGGTCTTATCTATTGGCGATTTCGTTCCAATTCACATTCCAAGTAATATTCGGCATGCTAATTACATTGCCGGTTGCCAAAGTGCATTATCTCTTATAGTTTCCGAGATATGGACTATCGATTATTTACACCTTAGGCTCTGCTTCTAACTTGGGCCCAAATTGTAAAATGGTCTTATCTATTGGCGATTTCGTTCCAATTCACATTCCAAGTAATAATCGGCATGCTAATTACATTGCCGGTTGCCAAATTGCATTATCTCTTATAGTTTCCGAGATATGGACTATCGATAATTTACACCTTAGGCTCTGCTTCTAACTTGGGCCCAAATTGTAAAATGGTCTTATCTATTGGCGATTTCGTTCCAATTCACATTGCAAGTAATATTCGGCATGCTAATTACATTGCCGGTTGCCAAATTGAATTATCTCTTATAGTTTCCGAGATATGGACTATCGATAATTTACACCTTAGGCTCTGCTTCTAACTTGGGCCCAAATTGTAAAATGGTCTTACCTATTGGCGATTTCGTTCCAATTCATATTCCAAGTAATATTCGGCATGCTAATTACATTGCCGGTTGCCAAATTGCATTATCTCTTATAGTTTCCGAGATATGGACTATCGATAATTTACACCTTAGGCTCTGCTTCTAACTTGGGCCCAAATTGTAAAATGGTCTTATCTATTGGCGATTTCGTTCCAATTCACATTCCAAGTAATATTCGGCATGCTAATTACATTGCCGGTTGCCAAATTGCATTATCTCTTATAGTTTCCGAGATATGGACTATCAATAATTTACACCTTAGGCTCTGCCTCTAACTTGGGCCCAAATTGTAAAATGGTCTTATCTATTGGCGATTTCGTTCCAATTCACATTCCAAGTAATATTCGGCATGCTAATTACATTGCCGTTTGCCAAATTGCATTATCTCTTATAGTTTCCGAGATATGGACTATCGATAATTTCACCTTAGGCTCTGCTTCTAACTTGGGCCCAAATTGTAAAATGGTCTTATCTATTGGCGATTTCGTTCCAATTCACATTCTAAGTAATATTCGGCATGCTAATTACATTGCCGGTTGCCAAAATGCATTATCTCTTATAGTTTCCGAGATATGTTCTATCGATAATTTACACCTTAGGCTCTGCTTCTAACTTGGGCCCAAATTGTAAAATCGTCTTATCTATTGGCGATTTCGTTCCAATTCACATTCCAAGTAATATTCGGCATGCTAATTACATTGCCGGTTGCCAAATTGCATTATCTCTTATAGTTTCCGAGATATGGACTATCGATAATTTACACCTTAGGCTCTGCTTCTAACTTGGTCCCAAATTGTAAAATGGTCTTATCTATTGGCGATTTCGTTCCAATTCACATTCCAAGTAATATTCGGCATGCTAATTACATTGCCGGTTGCCAAATTGCATTATCTCTTATAGTTTCCGAGGTATGGACTATCGATAATTTACACCTTAGGCTCTGCTTCTAACTTGGGCCCAAATTGTAAAATGGTCTTATCTATTGGCGATTTCGTTCCAATTCACATTCCAAGTAATATTCGGCATGCTAATTACATTGCCGGTTGCCAAATTGCATTATCTCTTATAGTTTCCGAGATATGGACTATCGATAATTTACTCCTTAGGCTCTGCTTCTAACTTGGGCCCAAATTGTAAAATGGTCTTATCTATTGGCGATTTCGTTCCAATTCACATTCCAAGTAATATTCGGCATGCTAATTACATTGCCGGTTGCCAAATTGCATTATCTCTTATAGTTGCCGAGATATGGACTATCGATAATTTACACCATAGGCTCAGCTTCTAACTTGGGCCCAAATTGTAAAATGGTCTTATCTATTGGCGATTTCGTTCCAATTCACATTCCAAGTAATATTCGGCATGCTAATTACATTGCCGGTTGCCAAAGTGCATTATCTCTTATAGTTTCCGAGATATGGACTATCGATTATTTACACCTTAGGCTCTGCTTCTAACTTGGGCCCAAATTGTAAAATGGTCTTATCTATTGGCGATTTCGTTCCAATTCACATTCCAAGTAATATTCGGCATGCTAATTACATTGCCGGTTGCCAAATTGCATTATCTCTTATAGTTTCCGAGATATGGACTATCGATAATTTACACCTTAGGCTCTGCTTCTAACTTGGGCCCAAATTGTAAAATGGTCTTATCTATTGGCGATTTCGTTCCAATTCACATTGCAAGTAATATTCGGCATGCTAATTACATTGCCGGTTGCCAAATTGAATTATCTCTTATAGTTTCCGAGATATGGACTATCGATAATTTACACCTTAGGCTCTGCTTCTAACTTGGGCCCAAATTGTAAAATGGTCTTACCTATTGGCGATTTCGTTCCAATTCATATTCCAAGTAATATTCGGCATGCTAATTACATTGCCGGTTGCCAAATTGCATTATCTCTTATAGTTTCCGAGATATGGACTATCGATAATTTACACCTTAGGCTCTGCTTCTAACTTGGGCCCAAATTGTAAAATGGTCTTATCTATTGGCGATTTCGTTCCAATTCACATTCCAAGTAATATTCGGCATGCTAATTACATTGCCGGTTGCCAAATTGCATTATCTCTTATAGTTTCCGAGATATGGACTATCGATAATTTACACCTTAGGCTCAGCTTCTAACTTGGGCCCAAATTGTAAAATGGTCTTACCTATTGGCGATTTCGTTCCAATTCACATTCTAAGTAATATTCGGCATGCTAATTACATTGCCGGTTGCCAAAACGCATTATCTCTTATAGTTTCCGAGATATGTTCTATCGATAATTTACACCTTAGGCTCTGCTTCTAACTTGGGCCCAAATTGTAAAATGGTCTTATCTATTGGCGATTTCGTTCCAATTCACATTCCAAGTAATATTCGGCATGCTAATTACATTGCCGGTTGCCAAATTGCATTATCTCTTATAGTTTCCGAGATATGGACTATCGATAATTTACACCTTAGGCTCTGCTTCTAACTTGGGCCCAAATTGTAAAATGGTCTTATCTATTGGCGATTTCGTCCCAATTCACATTCCAAGTGATATTCGGCATGCTAATTACATTGCCGTTTGCGAAATTGCATTATCTCTTATAGTTTCCGAGATATGGACTATCAATAATTTACACCTTAGGCTCTGCCTCTAACTTGGGCCCAAATTGTAAAATGGTCTTATCTATTGGCGATTTCGTTCCAATTCACATTCCAAGTAATATTCGGCATGCTAATTACATTGCCGTTTGCCAAATTGCATTATCTCTTATAGTTTCCGAGATATGGACTATCGATAATTTACACCTTAGGCTCTGCTTCTAACTTGGGCCCAAATTGTAAAATGGTCTTATCTATTGGCGATTTCGTTCCAATTCACATTCTAAGTAATATTCGGCATGCTAATTACATTGCCGGTTGCCAAAATGCATTATCTCTTATAGTTTCCGAGATATGTTCTATCGATAATTTACACCTTAGGCTCTGCTTCTAACTTGGGCCCAAATTGTAAAATCGTCTTATCTATTGGCGATTTCGTTCCAATTCACATTCCAAGTAATATTCGGCATGCTAATTACATTGCCGGTTGCCAAATTGCATTATCTCTTATAGTTTCCGAGATATGGACTATCGATAATTTACACCTTAGGCTCTGCTTCTAACTTGGGCCCAAATTGTAAAATGGTCTTATCTATTGGCGATTTCGTTCCAATTCACATTCCAAGTAATATTCGGCATGCTAATTACATTGCCGTTTGCCAAATTGCATTATCTCTTATAGTTTCCGAGATATGGACTATCGATAATTTACACCTTAGGCTCTGCTTCTAACTTGGGCCCAAATTGTAAAATGGTCTTATCTATTGGCGATTTCGTTCCAATTCACATTCTAAGTAATATTCGGCATGCTAATTACATTGCCGGTTGCCAAAATGCATTATCTCTTATAGTTTCCGAGATATGTTCTATCGATAATTTACACCTTAGGCTCTGCTTCTAACTTGGGCCCAAATTGTAAAATCGTCTTATCTATTGGCGATTTCGTTCCAATTCACATTCCAAGTAATATTCGGCATGCTAATTACATTGCCGGTTGCCAAATTGCATTATCTCTTATAGTTTCCGAGATATGGACTATCGATAATTTACACCTTAGGCTCTGCTTCTAACTTGGTCCCAAATTGTAAAATGGTCTTATCTATTGGCGATTTCGTTCCAATTCACATTCCAAGTAATATTCGGCATGCTAATTACATTGCCGGTTGCCAAATTGCATTATCTCTTATAGTTTCCGAGATATGGACTATCGATAATTTACACCTTAGGCTCTGCTTCTAACTTGGGCCCAAATTGTAAAATGGTCTTATCTATTGGCGATTTCGTTCCAATTCACATTCCAAGTAATATTCGGCATGCTAATTACATTGCCGGTTGCCAAATTGCATTATCTCTTATAGTTTCCGAGATATGGACTATCGATAATTTACTCCTTAGGCTCTGCTTCTAACTTGGGCCCAAATTGTAAAATGGTCTTATCTATTGGCGATTTCGTTCCAATTCACATTCCAAGTAATATTCGGCATGCTAATTACATTGCCGGTTGCCAAATTGCATTATCTCTTATAGTTGCCGAGATATGGACTATCGATAATTTACACCATAGGCTCAGCTTCTAACTTGGGCCCAAATTGTAAAATGGTCTTATCTATTGGCGATTTCGTTCCAATTCACATTCCAAGTAATATTCGGCATGCTAATTACATTGCCGGTTGCCAAAGTGCATTATCTCTTATAGTTTCCGAGATATGGACTATCGATTATTTACACCTTAGGCTCTGCTTCTAACTTGGGCCCAAATTGTAAAATGGTCTTATCTATTGGCGATTTCGTTCCAATTCACATTCCAAGTAATATTCGGCATGCTAATTACATTGCCGGTTGCCAAATTGCATTATCTCTTATAGTTTCCGAGATATGGACTATCGATAATTTACACCTTAGGCTCTGCTTCTAACTTGGGCCCAAATTGTAAAATGGTCTTATCTATTGGCGATTTCGTTCCAATTCACATTGCAAGTAATATTCGGCATGCTAATTACATTGCCGGTTGCCAAATTGAATTATCTCTTATAGTTTCCGAGATATGGACTATCGATAATTTACACCTTAGGCTCTGCTTCTAACTTGGGCCCAAATTGTAAAATGGTCTTACCTATTGGCGATTTCGTTCCAATTCATATTCCAAGTAATATTCGGCATGCTAATTACATTGCCGGTTGCCAAATTGCATTATCTCTTATAGTTTCCGAGATATGGACTATCGATAATTTACACCTTAGGCTCTGCTTCTAACTTGGGCCCAAATTGTAAAATGGTCTTATCTATTGGCGATTTCGTTCCAATTCACATTCCAAGTAATATTCGGCATGCTAATTACATTGCCGGTTGCCAAATTGCATTATCTCTTATAGTTTCCGAGATATGGACTATCGATAATTTACACCTTAGGCTCTGCTTCTAACTTGGGCCCAAATTGTAAAATGGTCTTATCTATTGGCGATTTCGTTCCAATTCACATTCCAAGTAATATTCGGCATGCTAATTACATTGCCGGTTGCCAAATTGCATTATCTCTTATAGTTTCCGAGATATGGACTATCGATAATTTACACCTTAGGCTCAGCTTCTAACTTGGGCCCAAATTGTAAAATGGTCTTACCTATTGGCGATTTCGTTCCAATTCACATTCTAAGTAATATTCGGCATGCTAATTACATTGCCGGTTGCCAAAATACATTATCTCTTATAGTTTCCGAGATATGTTCTATCGATAATTTACACCTTAGGCTCTGCTTCTAACTTGGGCCCAAATTGTAAAATGGTCTTATCTATTGGCGATTTCGTTCCAATTCACATTCCAAGTAATATTCGGCATGCTAATTACATTGCCGGTTGCCAAATTGCATTATCTCTTATAGTTTCCGAGATATGGACTATCGATAATTTACACCTTAGGCTCTGCTTCTAACTTGGGCCCAAATTGTAAAATGGTCTTATCTATTGGCGATTTCGTCCCAATTCACATTCCAAGTGATATTCGGCATGCTAATTACATTGCCGTTTGCGAAATTGCATTATCTCTTATAGTTTCCGAGATATGGACTATCAATAATTTACACCTTAGGCTCTGCCTCTAACTTGCGCCCAAATTGTAAAATGGTCTTATCTATTGGCGATTTCGTTCCAATTCACATTCCAAGAAATATTCGGCATGCTAATTACATTGCCGTTTGCCAAATTGCATTATCTCTTATAGTTTCCGAGATATGGACTATCGATAATTTACACCTTAGGCTCTGCTTCTAACTTGGGCCCAAATTGTAAAATGGTCTTATCTATTGGCGATTTCGTTCCAATTCACATTCTAAGTAATATTCGGCATGCTAATTACATTGCCGGTTGCCAAAATGCATTATCTCTTATAGTTTCCGAGATATGTTCTATCGATAATTTACACCTTAGGCTCTGCTTCTAACTTGGGCCCAAATTGTAAAATCGTCTTATCTATTGGCGATTTCGTTCCAATTCACATTCCAAGTAATATTCGGCATGCTAATTACATTGCCGGTTGCCAAATTGCATTATCTCTTATAGTTTCCGAGATATGGACTATCGATAATTTACACCTTAGGCTCTGCTTCTAACTTGGGCCCAAATTGTAAAATGGTCTTATCTATTGGCGATTTCGTTCCAATTCACATTCCAAGTAATATTCGGCATGCTAATTACATTGCCGTTTGCCAAATTGCATTATCTCTTATAGTTTCCGAGATATGGACTATCGATAATTTACACCTTAGGCTCTGCTTCTAACTTGGGCCCAAATTGTAAAATGGTCTTATCTATTGGCGATTTCGTTCCAATTCACATTCTAAGTAATATTCGGCATGCTAATTACATTGCCGGTTGCCAAAATGCATTATCTCGTATAGTTTCCGAGATATGTTCTATCGATAATTTACACCTTAGGCTCTGCTTCTAACTTGGGCCCAAATTGTAAAATCGTCTTATCTATTGGCGATTTCGTTCCAATTCACATTCCAAGTAATATTCGGCATGCTAATTACATTGCCGGTTGCCAAATTCCATTATCTCTTATAGTTTCCGAGATATGGACTATCGATAATTTACACCTTAGGCTCTGCTTCTAACTTGGTCCCAAATTGTAAAATGGTCTTATCTATTGGCGATTTCGTTCCAATTCACATTCCAAGTAATATTCGGCATGCTAATTACACTGCCGGTTGCCAAATTGCATTATCTCTTATAGTTTCCGAGATATGGACTATCGATAATTTACACCTTAGGCTCTGCTTCTAACTTGGGCCCAAATTGTAAAATGGTCTTATCTATTGGCGATTTCGTTCCAATTCACATTCCAAGTAATATTCGGCATGCTAATTACATTGCCGGTTGCCAAATTGCATTATCTCTTATAGTTGCCGAGATATGGACTATCGATAATTTACACCATAGGCTCAGCTTCTAACTTGGGCCCAAATTGTAAAATGGTCTTATCTATTGGCGATTTCGTTCCAATTCACAATCCAAGTAATATTCGGCATGCTAATTACATTGCCGGTTGCCAAATTGCATTATCTCTTATAGTTTCCGAGATATGGACTATCGATTATTTACACCTTAGGCTCTGCTTCTAACTTGGGCCCAAATTGTAAAATGGTCTTATCTATTGGCGATTTCGTTCCAATTCACATTCCAAGTAATATTCGGCATGCTAATTACATTGCCAGTTGCCAAATTGCATTATCTCTTATAGTTTCCGAGATATGGACTATCGATAATTTACACCTTAGGCTCTGCTTCTAACTTGGGCCCAAATTGTAAAATGGTCTTATCTATTGGCGATTTCGTTCCAATTCACATTGCAAGTAATATTCGGCATGCTAATTACATTGCCGGTTGCCAAATTGAAATATCTCTTATAGTTTCCGAGATATGGACTATCGATAATTTACACCTTAGGCTCTGCTTCTAACTTGGGCCCAAATTGTAAAATGGTCTTACCTATTGGCGATTTCGTTCCAATTCATATTCCAAGTAATATTCGACATGCTAATTACATTGCCGGTTGCCAAATTGTATTATCTCTTATAGTTTCCGAGATATGGACTATCGATAATTTACACCTTAGGCTCTGCTTCTAACTTGGGCCCAAATTGTAAAATGGTCTTATCTATTGGCGATTTCGTTCCAATTCACATTCCAAGTAATATTCGGCATGCTAATTACATTGCCGGTTGCCAAATTGCATTATCTCTTATAGTTTCCGAGATATGGACTATCGATAATTTACACCTTACGCTCTGCTTCTAACTTGGGCCCAAATTGTAAAATGGTCTTATCTATTGGCGATTTCGTTCCAATTCACATTCCAAGTAATATTCGGCATGCTAATTACATTGCCGGTTGCCAAATTGCATTATCTCTTATAGTTTCCGAGATATGGACTATCGATAATTTACACCTTAGGCTCTGCTTCTAACTTGGGCCCAAATTGTAAAATGGTCTTACCTATTGGCGATTTCGTTCCAATTCACATTCTAAGTAATATTCGGCATGCTAATTACATTGCCGGTTGCCAAAATGCATTATCTCTTATAGTTTCCGAGATATGTTCTATCGATAATTTACACCTTAGGCTCTGCTTCTAACTTGGGCCCAAATTGTAAAATGGTCTTATCTATTGGCGATTTCGTTCCAATTCACATTCCAAGTAATATTCGGCATGCTAATTACATTGCCGGTTGCCAAATTGCATTATCTCTTATAGTTTCCGAGATATGGACTATCGATAATTTACACCTTAGGCTCTGCTTCTAACTTGGGCTCAAATTGTAAAATGGTCTTATCTATTGGCGATTTCGTCCCAATTCACATTCCAAGTGATATTCGGCATGCTAATTACATTGCCGGTTGCGAAATTGCATTATCTCTTATAGTTTCCGAGATATGGACTATCGATAATTTACACCTTAGGCTCTGCTTCTAACTTGGGCTCAAATTGTAAAATGGTCTTATCTATTGGCGATTTCGTTCCAATTCACATTCCAAGTAATATTCGGCATGCTAATTACATTGCCGTTTGCCAAATTGCATTATCTCTTATAGTTTCCGAGATATGGACTATCGATAATTTACACCTTAGGCTCTGCTTCTAACTTGGGCCCAAATTGTAAAATGGTCTTATCTATTGGCGATTTCGTTCCAATTCACATTCTAAGTAATATTCGGCATGCTAATTACATTGCCGGTTGCCAAAATGCATTATCTCTTATAGTTTCCGAGATATGTTCTATCGATAATTTACACCTTAGGCTCTGCTTCTAACTTGGGCCCAAATTGTAAAATCGTCTTATCTATTGGCGATTTCGTTCCAATTCACATTCCAAGTAATATTCGGCATGCTAATTACATTGCCGGTTGCCAAATTGCATTATCTCTTATAGTTTCCGAGATATGGACTATCGATAATTTACACCTTAGGCTCTGCTTCTAACTTGGTCCCAAATTGTAAAATGGTCTTATCTATTGGCGATTTCGTTCCAATTCACATTCCAAGTAATATTCGGCATGCTAATTACATTGCCGGTTGCCAAATTGCATTATCTCTTATAGTTTCCGAGATATGGACTATCGATAATTTACACCTTAGGCTCTGCTTCTAACTTGGGCCCAAATTGTAAAATGGTCTTATCTATTGGCGATTTCGTTCCAATTCACACTCCAAGTAATATTCGGCATGCTAATTACATTGCCGGTTGCCAAATTGCATTATCTCTTATAGTTTCCGAGATATGGACTATCGATAATTTACTCCTTAGGCTCTGCTTCTAACTTGGGCCCAAATTGTAAAATGGTCTTATCTATTGGCGATTTCGTTCCAATTCACAATCCAAGTAATATTCGGCATGCTAATTACATTGCCGGTAGCCAAATTGCATTATCTCTTATAGTTGCCGAGATATGGACTATCGATAATTTACACCATAGGCTCAGCTTCTAACTTGGGCCCAAATTGTAAAATGGTCTTATCTATTGGCGATTTCGTTCCAATTCACATTCCAAGTAATATTCGGCATGCTAATTACATTGCCGGTTGCCAAATTGCATTATCTCTTATAGTTTCCGAGATATGGACTATCGATTACTTACACCTTAGGCTCTGCTTCTAACTTGGGCCCAAATTGTAAAATGGTCTTATCTATTGGCGATTTCGTTCCAATTCACATTCCAAGTAATATTCGGCAGCTAATTACATTGCCGGTTGCCAAATTGCATTATCTCTTATAGTTTCCGAGATATGGACTATCGATAATTTACACCTTAGGCTCTGCTTCTAACTTGGGCCCAAATTGTAAAATGGTCTTATCTATTGGCGATTTCGTTCCAATTCACATTGCAAGTAATATTCGGCATGCTAATTACATTGCCGGTTGCCAAATTGAATTATCTCTTATAGTTTCCGAGATATGGACTATCGATAATTTACACCTTAGGCTCTGCTTCTAACTTGGGCCCAAATTGTAAAATGGTCTTACCTATTGGCGATTTCGTTCCAATTCATATTCCAAGTAATATTCGGCATGCTAATTACATTGCCGGTTGCCAAATTGCATTATCTCTTATAGTTTCCGAGATATGGACTATCGATAATTTACACCTTAGGCTCTGCTTCTAACTTGGGCCCAAATTGTAAAATGGTCTTATCTATTGGCGATTTCGTTCCAATTCACATTCCAAGTAATATTCGGCATGCTAATTACATTGCCGGTTGCCAAATTGCATTATCTCTTATAGTTTCCGAGATATGGACTATCGATAATTTACACCTTAGGCTCTGCTTCTAACTTGGGCCCAAATTGTAAAATGGTCTTATCTATTGGCGATTTCGTTCCAATTCACATTCCAAGTAATATTCGGCATGCTAATTACGTTGCCGGTTGCCAAATTGCATTATCTCTTATAGTTTCCGAGATATGGACTATCGATAATTTACACCTTAGGTTCTGCTTCTAACTTGGGCCCAAATTGTAAAATGGTCTTACCTATTGGCGATTTCGTTCCAATTCACATTCTAAGTAATATTCGGCATGCTAATTACATTGCCGGTTGCCAAAATGCATTATCTCTTATAGTTTCCGAGATATGTTCTATCGATAATTTACACCTTAGGCTCTGCTTCTAACTTGGGCCCAAATTGTAAAATCGTCTTATCTATTGACGATTTCGTTCCAATTCACATTCCAAGTAATATTCGGCATGCTCATTACATTGCCGGTTGCCAAATTGCATTATCTCTTATAGTTTCCGAGATATGGACTATCGATAATTTACACCTTAGGCTCTGATTCTAACTTGGTCCCAAATTGTAAAATGGTCTTATCTATTGGCGATTTCGTTCCAATTCACATTCCAAGTAATATTCGGCATGCTAATTACATTGCCGGTTGCCAAATTGCATTATCTCTTATAGTTTCCGAGATATGGGCTAACGATAATTTACACCTTAGACTCTGCTTCTAACTTGGGCCCAAATTGTAAAATCGTCTTATCTATTGGCGATTTCCTTCCAATTCACATTCCAAGTAATATTCGGCATGCTAATTACATTTCCGGTTGCCAAATTGCATTATCTCTTATAGTTTCCGAGATATGGACTATCGATAATTTACACCTTAGGCTCTGCTTCTAACTTGGGCCCAAATTGTAAAATGGTCTTATCTATTGGCGATTTCGTTCCAATTCACATTCCAAGTAATATCCGGCATGCTAATTACATTGCCGGTTGCCAAATTGAATTATCTCTTATAGTTTCCGAGATATGGACTATCGATAATTTACACCTTAGGCTCTGCTTCTAACTTGGGCCCAAATTGTAAAATGGTCTTATCTATTGGCGATTTCGTTCCAATTCACATTCCAAGTAATATTCGGCATGCTAATTACATTGCCGGTTGCCAAATTGCATTATCTCTTATAGTTTCCGAGATATGGACTATCGGTAATTTACATCTTAGGCTCTGCTTCTAACTTGGGCCCAAATTGTAAAATGGTCTTATCTATTGGCGATTTCGTTCCAATTCACATTCCAAGTAATATTCGGCATGCTAATTACATTGCCGGTTGCCAAATTGCATTATCTCTTATAGTTTCCGAGATATGGACTATCGATAATTTACACCTTAGGCTCTGCTTCTAACTTGGGCCCAAATTGTAAAATGGTCTTATCTATTGCCGATTTCGTTCCAATTCACATTCCAAGTGATATTCGGCATGCTAATTACATTGCCGGTTGCGAAATTGCATTATCTCTTATAGTTTCCGAGATATGGACTATCGATAATTTACACCTTAGGCTCTGCTTCTAACTTGGGCTCAAATTGTAAAATGGTCTTATCTATTGGCGATTTCGTTCCAATTCACATTCCAAGTAATATTCGGCATGCTAATTACATTGCCGTTTGCCAAATTGCATTATCTCTTATAGTTTCCGAGATATGGACTATCGATAATTTACACCTTAGGCTCTGCTTCTAACTTGGGCCCAAATTGTAAAATGGTCTTATCTATTGGCGATTTCGTTCCAATTCACATTCTAAGTAATATTCGGCATGCTAATTACATTGCCGGTTGCCAAAATGCATTATCTCTTATAGTTTCCGAGATATGTTCTATCGATAATTTACACCTTAGGCTCTGCTTCTAACTTGGGCCCAAATTGTAAAATCGTCTTATCTATTGGCGATTTCGTTCCAATTCACATTCCAAGTAATATTCGGCATGCTAATTACATTGCCGGTTGCCAAATTGCATTATCTCTTATAGTTTCCGAGATATGGACTATCGATAATTTACACCTTAGGCTCTGCTTCTAACTTGGTCCCAAATTGTAAAATGGTCTTATCTATTGGCGATTTCGTTCCAATTCACATTCCAAGTAATATTCGGCATGCTAATTACATTGCCGGTTGCCAAATTGCATTATCTCTTATAGTTTCCGAGATATGGACTATCGATAATTTACACCTTAGGCTCTGCTTCTAACTTGGGCCCAAATTGTAAAATGGTCTTATCTATTGGCGATTTCGTTCCAATTCACATTCCAAGTAATATTCGGCATGCTAATTACATTGCCGGTTGCCAAATTGCATTATCTCTTATAGTTTCCGAGATATGGACTATCGATAATTTACTCCTTAGGCTCTGCTTCTAACTTGGGCCCAAATTGTAAAATGGTCTTATCTATTGGCGATTTCGTTCCAATTCACAATCCAAGTAATATTCGGCATGCTAATTACATTGCCGGTAGCCAAATTGCATTATCTCTTATAGTTGCCGAGATATGGACTATCGATAATTTACACCATAGGCTCAGCTTCTAACTTGGGCCCAAATTGTAAAATGGTCTTATCTATTGGCGATTTCGTTCCAATTCACATTCCAAGTAATATTCGGCATGCTAATTACATTGCCGGTTGCCAAATTGCATTATCTCTTATAGTTTCCGAGATATGGACTATCGATTACTTACACCTTAGGCTCTGCTTCTAACTTGGGCCCAAATTGTAAAATGGTCTTATCTATTGGCGATTTCGTTCCAATTCACATTCCAAGTAATATTCGGCAGCTAATTACATTGCCGGTTGCCAAATTGCATTATCTCTTATAGTTTCCGAGATATGGACTATCGATAATTTACACCTTAGGCTCTGCTTCTAACTTGGGCCCAAATTGTAAAATGGTCTTATCTATTGGCGATTTCGTTCCAATTCACATTGCAAGTAATATTCGGCATGCTAATTACATTGCCGGTTGCCAAATTGAATTATCTCTTATAGTTTCCGAGATATGGACTATCGATAATTTACACCTTAGGCTCTGCTTCTAACTTGGGCCCAAATTGTAAAATGGTCTTACCTATTGGCGATTTCGTTCCAATTCATATTCCAAGTAATATTCGGCATGCTAATTACATTGCCGGTTGCCAAATTGCATTATCTCTTATAGTTTCCGAGATATGGACTATCGATAATTTACACCTTAGGCTCTGCTTCTAACTTGGGCCCAAATTGTAAAATGGTCTTATCTATTGGCGATTTCGTTCCAATTCACATTCCAAGTAATATTCGGCATGCTAATTACATTGCCGGTTGCCAAATTGCATTATCTCTTATAGTTTCCGAGATATGGAATATCGATAATTTACACCTTAGGCTCTGCTTCTAACTTGGGCCCAAATTGTAAAATGGTCTTATCTATTGGCGATTTCGTTCCAATTCACATTCCAAGTAATATTCGGCATGCTAATTACGTTGCCGGTTGCCAAATTGCATTATCTCTTATAGTTTCCGAGATATGGACTATCGATAATTTACACCTTAGGTTCTGCTTCTAACTTGGGCCCAAATTGTAAAATGGTCTTACCTATTGGCGATTTCGTTCCAATTCACATTCTAAGTAATATTCGGCATGCTAATTACATTGCCGGTTGCCAAAATGCATTATCTCTTATAGTTTCCGAGATATGTTCTATCGATAATTTACACCTTAGGCTCTGCTTCTAACTTGGGCCCAAATTGTAAAATCGTCTTATCTATTGACGATTTCGTTCCAATTCACATTCCAAGTAATATTCGGCATGCTCATTACATTGCCGGTTGCCAAATTGCATTATCTCTTATAGTTTCCGAGATATGGACTATCGATAATTTACACCTTAGGCTCTGATTCTAACTTGGTCCCAAATTGTAAAATGGTCTTATCTATTGGCGATTTCGTTCCAATTCACATTCCAAGTAATATTCGGCATGCTAATTACATTGCCGGTTGCCAAATTGCATTATCTCTTATAGTTTCCGAGATATGGGCTAACGATAATTTACACCTTAGACTCTGCTTCTAACTTGGGCCCAAATTGTAAAATCGTCTTATCTATTGGCGATTTCCTTCCAATTCACATTCCAAGTAATATTCGGCATGCTAATTACATTTCCGGTTGCCAAATTGCATTATCTCTTATAGTTTCCGAGATATGGACTATCGATAATTTACACCTTAGGCTCTGCTTCTAACTTGGGCCCAAATTGTAAAATGGTCTTATCTATTGGCGATTTCGTTCCAATTCACATTCCAAGTAATATCCGGCATGCTAATTACATTGCCGGTTGCCAAATTGAATTATCTCTTATAGTTTCCGAGATATGGACTATCGATAATTTACACCTTAGGCTCTGCTTCTAACTTGGGCCCAAATTGTAAAATGGTCTTATCTATTGGCGATTTCGTTCCAATTCACATTCCAAGTAATATTCGGCATGCTAATTACATTGCCGGTTGCCAAATTGCATTATCTCTTATAGTTTCCGAGATATGGACTATCGGTAATTTACATCTTAGGCTCTGCTTCTAACTTGGGCCCAAATTGTAAAATGGTCTTATCTATTGGCGATTTCGTTCCAATTCACATTCCAAGTAATATTCGGCATGCTAATTACATTGCCGGTTGCCAAATTGCATTATCTCTTATAGTTTCCGAGATATGGACTATCGATAATTTACACCTTAGGCTCTGCTTCTAACTTGGGCCCAAATTGTAAAATGGTCTTATCTATTGCCGATTTCATTCCAATTCACATTCCAAGTAATATTCGGCATGCTAATTACATTGCCGGTTGCCAAATTGCATTATCTCTTATAGTTTCCGAGATATGGACTATCGATAATTTACACCTTAGGCTCTGCTTCTAACTTGGGCCCAAATTGTAAAATGGTCTTATCTATTGGCGATTTCATTCCAATACACATTCCAAGTAATATTCGGCATGCTAATTACATTGCCGGTTGCCAAATTGCATTATCTCTTATAGTTTCCGAGATATGGACTATCGATAATTTACACCTTAGGCTCTGCTTCTAACTTGGGCCCAAATTATAAAATGGTCTTATCTATTGGCGATTTCGTTCCAATTCACATTCCAAGTAATATTCGGCATGCTAATTACATTGCCGGTTACCAAATTGCATTATCTCTTATAGTTTCCGAGATATGGACTATCGATAATTTACACCTTAGGCTCTGCTTCTAACTTGGGCCCAAATTGTAAAATGGTCTTATCTATTGGCGATTTCGTTCCAATTCACATTCCAAGTAATATTCGGCATTCTAATTACATTGCCGGTTGCCAGATTGCATTATCTCTTATAGTTTCCGAGATATGGACTATCGATTATTTACACCTTAGGCTCTGCTTCTAACTTGGGCCCAAATTGTAAAATCGTCTTATCTATTGGCGATTTCGTTCCAATTCACATTCCAAGTAATATTCGGTATGCTAATTACATTGCCGGTTGCCAAATTGCATTATCTCTTATAGTTTCCGAGATATGGACTATCGATAATTTACACCTTAGGCTCTGCTTCTAACTTGGGCCCAAATTGTAAAATGGTCTTATCTATTGGCGATTTCGTTCCAATTCACAATCCAAGTAATATTCGGCATGCTAATTACATTGCCGGTTGCCAAATTGAATTATCTCTTATAGTTTCCGAGATATGGACTATCGATAATTTACACCTTAGGCTCTGCTTCTAACTTGGGCCCAAATTGTAAAATGGTCTTATCTATTGGCGATTTCGTTCCAATTCACATTCCAAGTAGTATTCGGCATGCTAATTACATTGCCGGTTGCCAAATTGCATTATCTCTTATAGTTTCCGAGATATGGACTATCGATAATTTACACCTTAGGCTCTGCTTCTAACTTGGGCCCAAATTATAAAATGGTCTTATCTATTGGCGATTTCGTTCCATTTCACATTCCAAGTAATATTCGGCATGCTAATTACATTGCCAGTTGCTAAATTGCATTATCTCTTATAGTTTCCGATATATGGACTATCGATAATTTACACCTTAGGCTCTGCTTCTAACTTGGGCCCAAATTGTAAAATGGTCATATCTATTGGCGATTTCGTTCCAATTCACATTCCAAGTAATATTCGGCATGCTAATTACATTGCCGGTTGCCAAATTGCATTATCTCTTATAGTTTCCGATATATGGACTATCGATAATTTACACCCTAGGCTCTGCTTCTAACTTGGGCCCAAATTGTAAAATGGTCTTATCTATTGGCGATTTCGTTCCAAATCACATTCCAAGCAATATTCGGCATGCTAATTACATTGCCGGTTGCCAAATTGCATTATCTCTTATAGTTTCCGAGATATGGACTATCGATAATTTACACCTTAGGCTCTGCTTCTAACTTGGGCCCAAATTGTAAAATAGTCTTATCTATTGGCGATTTCGTTCCAATTCACTCTCCAAGTAATATTCGGCATGCTAATTACATTGCCGGTTGCCAAATTGCATTATCTCTTATAGTTTCCGAGATATGGACTATCGATAATTTACACCTTAGGCTCTGCTTCTAACTTGGGCCCAAATTGTAAAATGGTCTTATCTATTGGCGATTTCGTCCCAATTCACATTCCAAGTGATATTCGGCATGCTAATTACATTGCCGGTTGCGAAATTGCATTATCTCTTATAGTTTCCGAGATAGGGACCATCAATAATTTACACCTTAGGCTCTGCCTCTAACTTGGGCCCAAATTGTAAAATGGTCTTATCTATTGGCGATTTCGTTCCAATTCACATTCCAAGTAATATTCGGCATGCTAATTACATTGCCGGTTGCCAAATTGCATTATCTCTTATAGTTTCCGAGATATGGACTATCGATAATTTACACCTTAGGCTCTGCTTCTAACTTGGGCCCAAATTGTAAAATGGTCTTATCTATTGGCGATTTCGTTCCAATTCACATTCCAAGTAATATTCGGCATGCTAATTACATTGCCGGTTGCCAAATTGAATTATCTCTTATAGTTTCCGAGATATGGACTATCGATAATTTACACCTTAGGCTCTGCTTCTAACTTGGGCCCAAATTGTAAAATGGTCTTACCTATTGGCGATTTCGTTCCAATTCATATTCCAAGTAATATTCGGCATGCTAATTACATTGCCGGTTGTCAAATTGCATTATCTCTTATAGTTTCCGAGATATGGACTATCGATAATTTACACCTTAGGCTCTGCTTCTAACTTGGGCCCAAATTTTAAAATGGTCTTATCTATTGGCGATTTCGTTCCAATTCACATTCCAAGTAATATTCGGCATGCTAATTACATTGCCGGTTGCCAAATTGCATTATCTCTTATAGTTTCCGAGATATGGACTATCGATAATTTACACCTTAGGCTCTGCTTCTAACTTGGGCCCAAATTGTAAAATGGTCTTATCTATTGGCGATTTCGTCCCAATTCACATTCCAAGTGATATTCGGCATGCTAATTACATTGCCGGTTGCGAAATTGCATTATCTCTTATAGTTTCCGAGATATGGACTATCAATAATTTACACCTTAGGCTCTGCCTCTAACTTGGGCCCAAATTGTAAAATGGTCTTATCTATTGGCGATTTCGTTCCAATTCACATTCCAAGTAATATTCGGCATGCTAATTACATTGCCGGTTGCCAAATTGCATTATCTCTTATAGTTTCCGAGATATGGACTATCGATAATTTACACCTTAGGCTCTGCTTCTAACTTGGGCTCAAATTGTAAAATGGTCTTATCTATTGGCGATTTCGTTCCAATTCACATTCCAAGTAATATTCGGCATGCTAATTACATTGCCGTTTGCCAAATTGCATTATCTCTTATAGTTTCCGAGATATGGACTATCGATAATTTACACCTTAGGCTCTGCTTCTAACTTGGGCCCAAATTGTAAAATGGTCTTATCTATTGGCGATTTCGTTCCAATTCACATTCTAAGTAATATTCGGCATGCTAATTACATTGCCGGTTGCCAAAATGCATTATCTCTTATAGTTTCCGAGATATGTTCTATCGATAATTTACACCTTAGGCTCTGCTTCTAACTTGGGCCCAAATTGTAAAATCGTCTTATCTATTGGCGATTTCGTTCCAATTCACATTCCAAGTAATATTCGGCATGCTAATTACATTGCCGGTTGCCAAATTGCATTATCTCTTATAGTTTCCGAGATATGGACTATCGATAATTTACACCTTAGGCTCTGCTTCTAACTTGGTCCCAAATTGTAAAATGGTCTTATCTATTGGCGATTTCGTTCCAATTCACATTCCAAGTAATATTCGGCATGCTAATTACATTGCCGGTTGCCAAATTGCATTATCTCTTATAGTTTCCGAGATATGGACTATCGATAATTTACACCTTAGGCTCTGCTTCTAACTTGGGCCCAAATTGTAAAATGGTCTTATCTATTGGCGATTTCGTTCCAATTCACATTCCAAGTAATATTCGGCATGCTAATTACATTGCCGGTTGCCAAATTGCATTATCTCTTATAGTTTCCGAGATATGGACTATCGATAATTTAGGTTCGTCCATCGATCGATGGACGAACCTCCTTAGGCTCTGCTTCTAACTTGGGCCCAAATTGTAAAATGGTCTTATCTATTGGCGATTTCGTTCCAATTCACAATCCAAGTAATATTCGGCATGCTAATTACATTGCCGGTAGCCAAATTGCATTATCTCTTATAGTTGCCGAGATATGGACTATCGATAATTTACACCATAGGCTCAGCTTCTAACTTGGGCCCAAATTGTAAAATGGTCTTATCTATTGGCGATTTCGTTCCAATTCACATTCCAAGTAATATTCGGCATGCTAATTACATTGCCGGTTGCCAAATTGCATTATCTCTTATAGTTTCCGAGATATGGACTATCGATTACTTACACCTTAGGCTCTGCTTCTAACTTGGGCCCAAATTGTAAAATGGTCTTATCTATTGGCGATTTCGTTCCAATTCACATTCCAAGTAATATTCGGCAGCTAATTACATTGCCGGTTGCCAAATTGCATTATCTCTTATAGTTTCCGAGATATGGACTATCGATAATTTACACCTTAGGCTCTGCTTCTAACTTGGGCCCAAATTGTAAAATGGTCTTATCTATTGGCGATTTCGTTCCAATTCACATTGCAAGTAATATTCGGCATGCTAATTACATTGCCGGTTGCCAAATTGAATTATCTCTTATAGTTTCCGAGATATGGACTATCGATAATTTACACCTTAGGCTCTGCTTCTAACTTGGGCCCAAATTGTAAAATGGTCTTACCTATTGGCGATTTCGTTCCAATTCATATTCCAAGTAATATTCGGCATGCTAATTACATTGCCGGTTGCCAAATTGCATTATCTCTTATAGTTTCCGAGATATGGACTATCGATAATTTACACCTTAGGCTCTGCTTCTAACTTGGGCCCAAATTGTAAAATGGTCTTATCTATTGGCGATTTCGTTCCAATTCACATTCCAAGTAATATTCGGCATGCTAATTACATTGCCGGTTGCCAAATTGCATTATCTCTTATAGTTTCCGAGATATGGACTATCGATAATTTACACCTTAGGCTCTGCTTCTAACTTGGGCCCAAATTGTAAAATGGTCTTATCTATTGGCGATTTCGTTCCAATTCACATTCCAAGTAATATTCGGCATGCTAATTACGTTGCCGGTTGCCAAATTGCATTATCTCTTATAGTTTCCGAGATATGGACTATCGATAATTTACACCTTAGGTTCTGCTTCTAACTTGGGCCCAAATTGTAAAATGGTCTTACCTATTGGCGATTTCGTTCCAATTCACATTCTAAGTAATATTCGGCATGCTAATTACATTGCCGGTTGCCAAAATGCATTATCTCTTATAGTTTCCGAGATATGTTCTATCGATAATTTACACCTTAGGCTCTGCTTCTAACTTGGGCCCAAATTGTAAAATCGTCTTATCTATTGACGATTTCGTTCCAATTCACATTCCAAGTAATATTCGGCATGCTCATTACATTGCCGGTTGCCAAATTGCATTATCTCTTATAGTTTCCGAGATATGGACTATCGATAATTTACACCTTAGGCTCTGATTCTAACTTGGTCCCAAATTGTAAAATGGTCTTATCTATTGGCGATTTCGTTCCAATTCACATTCCAAGTAATATTCGGCATGCTAATTACATTGCCGGTTGCCAAATTGCATTATCTCTTATAGTTTCCGAGATATGGGCTAACGATAATTTACACCTTAGACTCTGCTTCTAACTTGGGCCCAAATTGTAAAATCGTCTTATCTATTGGCGATTTCCTTCCAATTCACATTCCAAGTAATATTCGGCATGCTAATTACATTTCCGGTTGCCAAATTGCATTATCTCTTATAGTTTCCGAGATATGGACTATCGATAATTTACACCTTAGGCTCTGCTTCTAACTTGGGCCCAAATTGTAAAATGGTCTTATCTATTGGCGATTTCGTTCCAATTCACATTCCAAGTAATATCCGGCATGCTAATTACATTGCCGGTTGCCAAATTGAATTATCTCTTATAGTTTCCGAGATATGGACTATCGATAATTTACACCTTAGGCTCTGCTTCTAACTTGGGCCCAAATTGTAAAATGGTCTTATCTATTGGCGATTTCGTTCCAATTCACATTCCAAGTAATATTCGGCATGCTAATTACATTGCCGGTTGCCAAATTGCATTATCTCTTATAGTTTCCGAGATATGGACTATCGGTAATTTACATCTTAGGCTCTGCTTCTAACTTGGGCCCAAATTGTAAAATGGTCTTATCTATTGGCGATTTCGTTCCAATTCACATTCCAAGTAATATTCGGCATGCTAATTACATTGCCGGTTGCCAAATTGCATTATCTCTTATAGTTTCCGAGATATGGACTATCGATAATTTACACCTTAGGCTCTGCTTCTAACTTGGGCCCAAATTGTAAAATGGTCTTATCTATTGCCGATTTCGTTCCAATTCACATTCCAAGTAATATTCGGCATGCTAATTACATTGCCGGTTGCCAAATTGCATTATCTCTTATAGTTTCCGAGATATGGACTATCGATAATTTACACCTTAGGCTCTGCTTCTAACTTGGGCCCAAATTGTAAAATGGTCTTATCTATTGGCGATTTCATTCCAATACACATTCCAAGTAATATTCGGCATGCTAATTACATTGCCGGTTGCCAAATTGCATTATCTCTTATAGTTTCCGAGATATGGACTATCGATAATTTACACCTTAGGCTCTGCTTCTAACTTGGGCCCAAATTATAAAATGGTCTTATCTATTGGCGATTTCGTTCCAATTCACATTCCAAGTAATATTCGGCATGCTAATTACATTGCCGGTTACCAAATTGCATTATCTCTTATAGTTTCCGAGATATGGACTATCGATAATTTACACCTTAGGCTCTGCTTCTAACTTGGGCCCAAATTGTAAAATGGTCTTATCTATTGGCGATTTCGTTCCAATTCACATTCCAAGTAATATTCGGCATTCTAATTACATTGCCGGTTGCCAGATTGCATTATCTCTTATAGTTTCCGAGATATGGACTATCGATTATTTACACCTTAGGCTCTGCTTCTAACTTGGGCCCAAATTGTAAAATCGTCTTATCTATTGGCGATTTCGTTCCAATTCACATTCCAAGTAATATTCGGTATGCTAATTACATTGCCGGTTGCCAAATTGCATTATCTCTTATAGTTTCCGAGATATGGACTATCGATAATTTACACCTTAGGCTCTGCTTCTAACTTGGGCCCAAATTGTAAAATGGTCTTATCTATTGGCGATTTCGTTCCAATTCACAATCCAAGTAATATTCGGCATGCTAATTACATTGCCGGTTGCCAAATTGAATTATCTCTTATAGTTTCCGAGATATGGACTATCGATAATTTACACCTTAGGCTCTGCTTCTAACTTGGGCCCAAATTGTAAAATGGTCTTATCTATTGGCGATTTCGTTCCAATTCACATTCCAAGTAGTATTCGGCATGCTAATTACATTGCCGGTTGCCAAATTGCATTATCTCTTATAGTTTCCGAGATATGGACTATCGATAATTTACACCTTAGGCTCTGCTTCTAACTTGGGCCCAAATTATAAAATGGTCTTATCTATTGGCGATTTCGTTCCATTTCACATTCCAAGTAATATTCGGCATGCTAATTACATTGCCAGTTGCTAAATTGCATTATCTCTTATAGTTTCCGATATATGGACTATCGATAATTTACACCTTAGGCTCTGCTTCTAACTTGGGCCCAAATTGTAAAATGGTCATATCTATTGGCGATTTCGTTCCAATTCACATTCCAAGTAATATTCGGCATGCTAATTACATTGCCGGTTGCCAAATTGCATTATCTCTTATAGTTTCCGATATATGGACTATCGATAATTTACACCCTAGGCTCTGCTTCTAACTTGGGCCCAAATTGTAAAATGGTCTTATCTATTGGCGATTTCGTTCCAAATCACTTTCCAAGCAATATTCGGCATGCTAATTACATTGCCGGTTGCCAAATTGCATTATCTCTTATAGTTTCCGAGATATGGACTATCGATAATTTACACCTTAGGCTCTGCTTCTAACTTGGGCCCAAATTGTAAAATAGTCTTATCTATTGGCGATTTCGTTCCAATTCACTCTCCAAGTAATATTCGGCATGCTAATTACATTGCCGGTTGCCAAATTGCATTATCTCTTATAGTTTCCGAGATATGGACTATCGATAATTTACACCTTAGGCTCTGCTTCTAACTTGGGCCCAAATTGTAAAATGGTCTTATCTATTGGCGATTTCGTCCCAATTCACATTCCAAGTGATATTCGGCATGCTAATTACATTGCCGGTTGCGAAATTGCATTATCTCTTATAGTTTCCGAGATAGGGACCATCAATAATTTACACCTTAGGCTCTGCCTCTAACTTGGGCCCAAATTGTAAAATGGTCTTATCTATTGGCGATTTCGTTCCAATTCACATTCCAAGTAATATTCGGCATGCTAATTACATTGCCGGTTGCCAAATTGCATTATCTCTTATAGTTTCCGAGATATGGACTATCGATAATTTACACCTTAGGCTCTGCTTCTAACTTGGGCCCAAATTGTAAAATGGTCTTATCTATTGGCGATTTCGTTCCAATTCACATTCCAAGTAATATTCGGCATGCTAATTACATTGCCGGTTGCCAAATTGAATTATCTCTTATAGTTTCCGAGATATGGACTATCGATAATTTACACCTTAGGCTCTGCTTCTAACTTGGGCCCAAATTGTAAAATGGTCTTACCTATTGGCGATTTCGTTCCAATTCATATTCCAAGTAATATTCGGCATGCTAATTACATTGCCGGTTGTCAAATTGCATTATCTCTTATAGTTTCCGAGATATGGACTATCGATAATTTACACCTTAGGCTCTGCTTCTAACTTGGGCCCAAATTTTAAAATGGTCTTATCTATTGGCGATTTCGTTCCAATTCACATTCCAAGTAATATTCGGCATGCTAATTACATTGCCGGTTGCCAAATTGCATTATCTCTTATAGTTTCCGAGATATGGACTATCGATAATTTACACCTTAGGCTCTGCTTCTAACTTGGGCCCAAATTGTAAAATGGTCTTATCTATTGGCGATTTCGTCCCAATTCACATTCCAAGTGATATTCGGCATGCTAATTACATTGCCGGTTGCGAAATTGCATTATCTCTTATAGTTTCCGAGATATGGACTATCAATAATTTACACCTTAGGCTCTGCCTCTAACTTGGGCCCAAATTGTAAAATGGTCTTATCTATTGGCGATTTCGTTCCAATTCACATTCCAAGTAATATTCGGCATGCTAATTACATTGCCGGTTGCCAAATTGCATTATCTCTTATAGTTTCCGAGATATGGACTATCGATAATTTACACCTTAGGCTCTGCTTCTAACTTGGGCCCAAATTGTAAAATGGTCTTATCTATTGGCGATTTCGTTCCAATTCACATTCTAAGTAATATTCGGCATGCTAATTACATTGCCGGTTGCCAAAATGCATTATCTCTTATAGTTTCCGAGATATGTTCTATCGATAATTTACACCTTAGGCTCTGCTTCTAACTTGGGCCCAAATTGTAAAATCGTCTTATCTATTGGCGATTTCGTTGCAATTCACATTCCAAGTAATATTCGGCATGCTAATTACATTGCCGGTTGCCAAATTGCATTATCTCTTATAGTTTCCGAGATATGGACTATCGATAATTTACACCTTAGGCTCTGCTTCTAACTTGGTCCCAAATTGTAAAATGGTCTTATCTATTGGCGATTTCGTTCCAATTCACATTCCAAGTAATATTCGGCATGCTAATTACATTGCCGGTTGCCAAATTGCATTATCTCTTATAGTTTCCGAGATATGGGCTAACGATAATTTACACCTTAGGCTCTGCTTCTAACTTAGGCCCAAATTGTAAAATCGTCTTATCTATTGGCGATTTCGTTCCAATTCACATTCCAAGTAATATTCGGCATGCTAATTACATTGCCGGTTGCCAAATTGCATTATCTCTTATAGTTTCCGAGATATGGACTATCGATAATTTACACCTTAGGCTCTGCTTCTAACTTGGGCCCAAATTGTAAAATGGTCTTATCTATTGGCGATTTCGTTCCAATTCACATTCCAAGTAATATCCGGCATGCTAATTACATTGCCGGTTGCCAAATTGAATTATCTCTTATAGTTTCCGAGATATGGACTATCGATAATTTACACCTTAGGCTCTGCTTCTAACTTGGGCCCAAATTGTAAAATGGTCTTATCTATTATCGATTTCGTTCCAATTCACATTCCAAGTAATATTCGGCATGCTAATTACATTGCCGGTTGCCAAATTGCATTATCTCTTATAGTTTCCGAGATATGGACTATCGGTAATTTACATCTTAGGCTCTGCTTCTAACTTGGGCCCAAATTGTAAAATGGTCTTATCTATTGGCGATTTCGTTCCAATTCACATTCCAAGTAATATTCGGCATGCTAATTACATTGCCGGTTGCCAAATTGCATTATCTCTTATAGTTTCCGAGATATGGACTATCGATAATTTACACCTTAGGCTCTGCTTCTAACTTGGGCCCAAATTGTAAAATGGTCTTATCTATTGCCGATTTCGTTCCAATTCACATTCCAAGTAATATTCGGCATGCTAATTACATTGCCGGTTGCCAAATTGCATTATCTCTTATAGTTTCCGAGATATGGACTATCGATAATTTACACCTTAGGCTCTGCTTCTAACTTGGGCCCAAATTGTAAAATGGTCTTATCTATTGGCGATTTCTTTCCAATACACATTCCAAGTAATATTGGGCATGCTAATTACATTGCCGGTTGCCAAATTGCATTATCTCTTATAGTTTCCGAGATATGGACTATCGATAATTTACACCTTAGGCTCTGCTTCTAACTTGGGCCCAAATTATAAAATCGTCTTATCTATTGGCGATTTCGTTCCAATTCACATTCCAAGTAATATTCGGCATGCTAATTACATTGCCGGTTACCAAATTGCATTATCTCTTATAGTTTCCGAGATATGGACTATCGATAATTTACACCTTAGACTCTGCTTCTAACTTGGGCCCAAATTGTAAAATGGTCTTATCTATTGGCGATTTCGTTCCAAATCACATTCCAAGTAATATTCGGCATGCTAATTACATTGCCGGTTGCCAAATTGCATTATCTCTTATAGTTTCCGAGATATGGACTATCGATAATTTACACCTTAGGCTCTGCTTCTAACTTGGGCCCAAATTGTAAAATGGTATTATCTATTGGCGATTTCGTTCCAATTCACTCTCCAAGTAATATTCGGCATGCTAATTACATTGCCGGTTGCCAAATTGCATTATCTCTTATAGTTTCCGAGATATGGACTATCGATAATTTACACCTTAGGCTCTGCTTCTAACTTGGTCCCAAATTGTAAAATGGTCTTATCTATTGGCGATTTCGTTCCAATTCACATTCCAAGTAATATTCGGCATGCTAATTACATTGCCGGTTGCCAAATTGCATTATCTCTTATAGTTTCCGAGATATGGGCTAACGATAATTTACACCTTAGGCTCTGCTTCTAACTTAGGCCCAAATTGTAAAATCGTCTTATCTATTGGCGATTTCGTTCCAATTCACATTCCAAGTAATATTCGGCATGCTAATTACATTGCCGGTTGCCAAATTGCATTATCTCTTATAGTTTCCGAGATATGGACTATCGATAATTTACACCTTAGGCTCTGCTTCTAACTTGGGCCCAAATTGTAAAATGGTCTTATCTATTGGCGATTTCGTTCCAATTCACATTCCAAGTAATATCCGGCATGCTAATTACATTGCCGGTTGCCAAATTGAATTATCTCTTATAGTTTCCGAGATATGGACTATCGATAATTTACACCTTAGGCTCTGCTTCTAACTTGGGCCCAAATTGTAAAATGGTCTTATCTATTATCGATTTCGTTCCAATTCACATTCCAAGTAATATTCGGCATGCTAATTACATTGCCGGTTGCCAAATTGCATTATCTCTTATAGTTTCCGAGATATGGACTATCGGTAATTTACATCTTAGGCTCTGCTTCTAACTTGGGCCCAAATTGTAAAATGGTCTTATCTATTGGCGATTTCGTTCCAATTCACATTCCAAGTAATATTCGGCATGCTAATTACATTGCCGGTTGCCAAATTGCATTATCTCTTATAGTTTCCGAGATATGGACTATCGATAATTTACACCTTAGGCTCTGCTTCTAACTTGGGCCCAAATTGTAAAATGGTCTTATCTATTGCCGATTTCGTTCCAATTCACATTCCAAGTAATATTCGGCATGCTAATTACATTGCCGGTTGCCAAATTGCATTATCTCTTATAGTTTCCGAGATATGGACTATCGATAATTTACACCTTAGGCTCTGCTTCTAACTTGGGCCCAAATTGTAAAATGGTCTTATCTATTGGCGATTTCTTTCCAATACACATTCCAAGTAATATTGGGCATGCTAATTACATTGCCGGTTGCCAAATTGCATTATCTCTTATAGTTTCCGAGATATGGACTATCGATATTTTACACCTTAGGCTCTGCTTCTAACTTGGGCCCAAATTATAAAATCGTCTTATCTATTGGCGATTTCGTTCCAATTCACATTCCAAGTAATATTCGGCATGCTAATTACATTGCCGGTTACCAAATTGCATTATCTCTTATAGTTTCCGAGATATGGACTATCGATAATTTACACCTTAGACTCTGCTTCTAACTTGGGCCCAAATTGTAAAATGGTCTTATCTATTGGCGATTTCGTTCCAAATCACATTCCAAGTAATATTCGGCATGCTAATTACATTGCCGGTTGCCAAATTGCATTATCTCTTATAGTTTCCGAGATATGGACTATCGATAATTTACACCTTAGGCTCTGCTTCTAACTTGGGCCCAAATTGTAAAATGGTATTATCTATTGGCGATTTCGTTCCAATTCACTCTCCAAGTAATATTCGGCATGCTAATTACATTGCCGGTTGCCAAATTGCATTATCTCTTATAGTTTCCGAGATATGGACTATCGATAATTTACACCTTAGGCTCTGCTTCTAACTTGGGCCCAAATTGTAAAATGGTCTTATCTATTGGCGATTTCTTCCCAATTCACATTCCAAGTGATATTCGGCATGCTAATTACATTGCCGGTTGCGAAATTGCATTATCTCTTATAGTTTCCGAGATATGGACCATCAATAATTTACACCTTAGGCTCTGCCTCTAACTTGGGCCCAAATTGTAAAATGGTCTTATCTATTGGCGATTTCGTTCCATTTCACATTCCAAGTAATATTCGGCATGCTAATTACATTGCCGGTTGCCAAATTGCATTATCTCTTATAGTTTCCGAGATATGGACTATCGATAATTTACACCTTAGGCTCTGCTTCTAACTTGGGCCCAAATTGTAAAATGGTCTTATCTATTGGCGATTTCGTCCCAATTCACATTCCAAGTGATATTCGGCATGCTAATTACATTGCCGGTTGCGAAATTGCATTATCTCTTATAGTTTCCGAGATATGGACTATCAATAATTTACACCTTAGGCTCTGCCTCTAACTTGGGCCCAAATTGTAAAATGGTCTTATCTATTGGCGATTTCGTTCCAATTCACATTCCAAGTAATATTCGGCATGCTAATTACATTGCCGGTTGCCAAATTGCATTATCTCTTATAGTTTCCGAGATATGGACTATCGATAATTTACACCTTAGGCTCTGCTTCTAACTTGGGCCCAAATTGTAAAATGGTCTTATCTATTGGCGATTTCGTTCCAATTCACATTCTAAGTAATATTCGGCATGCTAATTACATTGCCGGTTGCCAAAATGCATTATCTCTTATAGTTTCCGAGATATGTTCTATCGATAATTTACACCTTAGGCTCTGCTTCTAACTTGGGCCCAAATTGTAAAATCGTCTTATCTATTGGCGATTTCGTTGCAATTCACATTCCAAGTAATATTCGGCATGCTAATTACATTGCCGGTTGCCAAATTGCATTATCTCTTATAGTTTCCGAGATATGGACTATCGATAATTTACACCTTAGGCTCTGCTTCTAACTTGGTCCCAAATTGTAAAATGGTCTTATCTATTGGCGATTTCGTTCCAATTCACATTCCAAGTAATATTCGGCATGCTAATTACATTGCCGGTTGCCAAATTGCATTATCTCTTATAGTTTCCGAGATATGGGCTAACGATAATTTACACCTTAGGCTCTGCTTCTAACTTAGGCCCAAATTGTAAAATCGTCTTATCTATTGGCGATTTCGTTCCAATTCACATTCCAAGTAATATTCGGCATGCTAATTACATTGCCGGTTGCCAAATTGCATTATCTCTTATAGTTTCCGAGATATGGACTATCGATAATTTACACCTTAGGCTCTGCTTCTAACTTGGGCCCAAATTGTAAAATGGTCTTATCTATTGGCGATTTCGTTCCAATTCACATTCCAAGTAATATCCGGCATGCTAATTACATTGCCGGTTGCCAAATTGAATTATCTCTTATAGTTTCCGAGATATGGACTATCGATAATTTACACCTTAGGCTCTGCTTCTAACTTGGGCCCAAATTGTAAAATGGTCTTATCTATTATCGATTTCGTTCCAATTCACATTCCAAGTAATATTCGGCATGCTAATTACATTGCCGGTTGCCAAATTGCATTATCTCTTATAGTTTCCGAGATATGGACTATCGATAATTTACACCTTAGGCTCTGCTTCTAACTTGGGCCCAAATTGTAAAATGGTATTATCTATTGGCGATTTCGTTCCAATTCACTCTCCAAGTAATATTCGGCATGCTAATTACATTGCCGGTTGCCAAATTGCATTATCTCTTATAGTTTCCGAGATATGGACTATCGATAATTTACACCTTAGGCTCTGCTTCTAACTTGGGCCCAAATTGTAAAATGGTCTTATCTATTGGCGATTTCTTCCCAATTCACATTCCAAGTGATATTCGGCATGCTAATTACATTGCCGGTTGCGAAATTGCATTATCTCTTATAGTTTCCGAGATATGGACCATCAATAATTTACACCTTAGGCTCTGCCTCTAACTTGGGCCCAAATTGTAAAATGGTCTTATCTATTGGCGATTTCGTTCCAATTCACATTCCAAGTAATATTCGGCATGCTAATTACATTGCCGGTTGCCAAATTGCATTATCTCTTATAGTTTCCGAGATATGGACTATCGATAATTTACACCTTAGGCTCTGCTTCTAACTTGGGCCCAAATTGTAAAATGGTCTTATCTATTGGCGATTTCGTCCCAATTCACATTCCAAGTGATATTCGGCATGCTAATTACATTGCCGGTTGCGAAATTGCATTATCTCTTATAGTTTCCGAGATATGGACTATCAATAATTTACACCTTAGGCTCTGCCTCTAACTTGGGCCCAAATTGTAAAATGGTCTTATCTATTGGCGATTTCGTTCCAATTCACATTCCAAGTAATATTCGGCATGCTAATTACATTGCCGGTTGCCAAATTGCATTATCTCTTATAGTTTCCGAGATATGGACTATCGATAATTTACACCTTAGGCTCTGCTTCTAACTTGGTCCCAAATTGTAAAATGGTCTTATCTATTGGCGATTTCGTTCCAATTCACATTCCAAGTAATATTCATCATGCTAATTACATTGCCGGTTGCCAAATTGCATTATCTCTTATAGTTTCCGAGATATGGGCTAACGATAATTTACACCTTAGGCTCTGCTTCTAACTTAGGCCCAAATTGTAAAATCGTCTTATCTATTGGCGATTTCGTTCCAATTCACATTCCAAGTAATATTCGGCATGCTAATTACATTGCCGGTTGCCAAATTGCATTATCTCTTATAGTTTCCGAGATATGGACTATCGATAATTTACACCTTAGGCTCTGCTTCTAACTTGGGCCCAAATTGTAAAATGGTCTTATCTATTGGCGATTTCGTTCCAATTCACATTCCAAGTAATATCCGGCATGCTAATTACATTGCCGGTTGCCAAATTGAATTATCTCTTATAGTTTCCGAGATATGGACTATCGATAATTTACACCTTAGGCTCTGCTTCTAACTTGGGCCCAAATTGTAAAATGGTCTTATCTATTATCGATTTCGTTCCAATTCACATTCCAAGTAATATTCGGCATGCTAATTACATTGCCGGTTGCCAAATTGCATTATCTCTTATAGTTTCCGAGATATGGACTATCGGTAATTTACATCTTAGGCTCTGCTTCTAACTTGGGCCCAAATTGTAAAATGGTCTTATCTATTGGCGATTTCGTTCCAATTCACATTCCAAGTAATATTCGGCATGCTAATTACATTGCCGGTTGCCAAATTGCATTATCTCTTATAGTTTCCGAGATATGGACTATCGATAATTTACACCTTAGGCTCTGCTTCTAACTTGGGCCCAAATTGTAAAATGGTCTTATCTATTGCCGATTTCGTTCCAATTCACATTCCAAGTAATATTCGGCATGCTAATTACATTGCCGGTTGCCAAATTGCATTATCTCTTATAGTTTCCGAGATATGGACTATCGATAATTTACACCTTAGGCTCTGCTTCTAACTTGGGCCCAAATTGTAAAATGGTCTTATCTATTGGCGATTTCTTTCCAATACACATTCCAAGTAATATTGGGCATGCTAATTACATTGCCGGTTGCCAAATTGCATTATCTCTTATAGTTTCCGAGATATGGACTATCGATAATTTACACCTTAGGCTCTGCTTCTAACTTGGGCCCAAATTATAAAATCGTCTTATCTATTGGCGATTTCGTTCCAATTCACATTCCAAGTAATATTCGGCATGCTAATTACATTGCCGGTTACCAAATTGCATTATCTCTTATAGTTTCCGAGATATGGACTATCGATAATTTACACCTTAGACTCTGCTTCTAACTTGGGCCCAAATTGTAAAATGGTCTTATCTATTGGCGATTTCGTTCCAAATCACATTCCAAGTAATATTCGGCATGCTAATTACATTGCCGGTTGCCAAATTGCATTATCTCTTATAGTTTCCGAGATATGGACTATCGATAATTTACACCTTAGGCTCTGCTTCTAACTTGGGCCCAAATTGTAAAATGGTATTATCTATTGGCGATTTCGTTCCAATTCACTCTCCAAGTAATATTCGGCATGCTAATTACATTGCCGGTTGCCAAATTGCATTATCTCTTATAGTTTCCGAGATATGGACTATCGGTAATTTACATCTTAGGCTCTGCTTCTAACTTGGGCCCAAATTGTAAAATGGTCTTATCTATTGGCGATTTCGTTCCAATTCACATTCCAAGTAATATTCGGCATGCTAATTACATTGCCGGTTGCCAAATTGCATTATCTCTTATAGTTTCCGAGATATGGACTATCGATAATTTACACCTTAGGCTCTGCTTCTAACTTGGGCCCAAATTGTAAAATGGTCTTATCTATTGCCGATTTCGTTCCAATTCACATTCCAAGTAATATTCGGCATGCTAATTACATTGCCGGTTGCCAAATTGCATTATCTCTTATAGTTTCCGAGATATGGACTATCGATAATTTACACCTTAGGCTCTGCTTCTAACTTGGGCCCAAATTGTAAAATGGTCTTATCTATTGGCGATTTCTTTCCAATACACATTCCAAGTAATATTGGGCATGCTAATTACATTGCCGGTTGCCAAATTGCATTATCTCTTATAGTTTCCGAGATATGGACTATCGATAATTTACACCTTAGGCTCTGCTTCTAACTTGGGCCCAAATTATAAAATCGTCTTATCTATTGGCGATTTCGTTCCAATTCACATTCCAAGTAATATTCGGCATGCTAATTACATTGCCGGTTACCAAATTGCATTTTCTCTTATAGTTTCCGAGATATGGACTATCGATAATTTACACCTTAGACTCTGCTTCTAACTTGGGCCCAAATTGTAAAATGGTCTTATCTATTGGCGATTTCGTTCCAAATCACATTCCAAGTAATATTCGGCATGCTAATTACATTGCCGGTTGCCAAATTGCATTATCTCTTATAGTTTCCGAGATATGGACTATCGATAATTTACACCTTAGGCTCTGCTTCTA
Organism: Rhynchophorus ferrugineus; assembly: GCF_030347505.1. Classification (NCBI taxonomy): domain Eukaryota; kingdom Metazoa; phylum Arthropoda; class Insecta; order Coleoptera; family Curculionidae; genus Rhynchophorus; species Rhynchophorus ferrugineus. The sequence goes on along the minus strand of NW_027472814.1, from coordinate 147,886 downwards.
ACTTGGGCCCAAATTGTAAAATGGTATTATCTATTGGCGATTTCGTTCCAATTCACTCTCCAAGTAATATTCGGCATGCTAATTACATTGCCGGTTGCCAAATTGCATTATCTCTTATAGTTTCCGAGATATGGACTATCGATAATTTACACCTTAGGCTCTGCTTCTAACTTGGGCCCAAATTGTAAAATGGTCTTATCTATTGGCGATTTCTTCCCAATTCACATTCCAAGTGATATTCGGCATGCTAATTACATTGCCGGTTGCGAAATTGCATTATCTCTTATAGTTTCCGAGATATGGACCATCAATAATTTACACCTTAGGCTCTGCCTCTAACTTGGGCCCAAATTGTAAAATGGTCTTATCTATTGGCGATTTCGTTCCAATTCACATTCCAAGTAATATTCGGCATGCTAATTACATTGCCGGTTGCCAAATTGCATTATCTCTTATAGTTTCCGTGATATGGACTATCGATAATTTACACCTTAGGCTCTGCTTCTAACTTGGGCCCAAATTGTAAAATGGTCTTATCTATTGGCGATTTCGTTCCAATTCACATTCCAAGTAATATTCGGCATGCTAATTACATTGCCGGTTGCCAAATTGCATTATCTCTTATAGTTTCCGAAATATGGACTATCGATAATTTACACCTTAGGCTCTGCTTCTAACTTGGGCCCAAATTGTAAAATGGTCTTATCTATTGGCGATTTCGTCCCAATTCACATTCCAAGTGATATTCGGCATGCTAATTACATTGCCGGTTGCGAAATTGCATTATCTCTTATAGTTTCCGAGATATGGACTATCAATAATTTACACCTTAGGCTCTGCCTCTAACTTGGGCCCAAATTGTAAAATGGTCTTATCTATTGGCGATTTCGTTCCAATTCACATTCCAAGTAATATTCGGCATGCTAATTACATTGCCGGTTGCCAAATTGCATTATCTCTTATAGTTTCCGAGATATGGACTATCGATAATTTACACCTTAGGTTCTGCTTCTAACTTGGGCCCAAATTGTAAAATGGTCTTACCTATTGGCGATTTCGTTCCAATTCACATTCTAAGTAATATTCGGCATGCTAATTACATTGCCGGTTGCCAAAATGCATTATCTCTTATAGTTTCCGAGATATGTTCTATCGATAATTTACACCTTAGGCTCTGCTTCTAACTTGGGCCCAAATTGTAAAATCGTCTTATCTATTGGCGATTTCGTTCCAATTCACATTCCAAGTAATATTCGGCATGCTAATTACATTGCCGGTTGCCAAATTGCATTATTTCTTATAGTTTCCGAGATATGGACTATCGATAATTTACACCTTAGGCTCTGATTCTAACTTGGTCCCAAATTGTAAAATGGTCTTATCTATTGGCGATTTCGTTCCAATTCACATTCCAAGTAATATTCGGCATGCTAATTACATTGCCGGTTGCCAAAGTGCATTATCTCTTATAGTTTCCGAGATATGAGCTAACGATAATTTACACCTTAGGCTCTGCTTCTAACTTGGGCCCAAATTGTAAAATCGTCTTATCTATTGGCGATTTCGTTCCAATTCACATTCCAAGTAATATTCGGCATGCTAATTACATTGCCGGTTGCCAAATTGCATTATCTCTTATAGTTTCCGAGATATGGACTATCGATAATTTACACCTTAGGCTCTGCTTCTAACTTGGGCCCAAATTGTAAAATGGTCTTATCTATTGGCGATTTCGTTCCAATTCACATTCCAAGTAATATCCGGCATGCTAATTACATTGCCGGTTGCCAAATTGAATTATCTCTTATAGTTTCCGAGATATGGACTATCGATAATTTACACCTTAGGCTCTGCTTCTAACTTGGGCCCAAATTGTAAAATGGTCTTATCTATTTTCGATTTCGTTCCAATTCACATTCCAAGTAATATTCGGCATGCTAATTACATTGCCGGTTGCCAAATTGCATTATCTCTTATAGTTTCCGAGATATGGACTATCGGTAATTTACATCTTAGGCTCTGCTTCTAACTTGGGCCCAAATTGTTAAATGGTCTTATCTATTGGCGATTTCGTTCCAATTCACATTCCAAGTAATATTCGGCATGCTAATTACATTGCCGGTTGCCAAATTGCATTATCTCTTATAGTTTCCGAGATATGGACTATCGATAATTTACACCTTAGGCTCTGCTTCTAACTTGGGCCCAAATTGTAAAATGGTCTTATCTATTGCCGATTTCGTTCCAATTCACATTCCAAGTAATATTCGGCATGCTAATTACATTGCCGGTTGCCAAATTGCATTATCTCTTATAGTTTCCGAGATAGGGACTATCGATAATTTACACCTTAGGCTCTGCTTCTAACTTGGGCCCAAATTGTAAAATGGTCTTATCTATTGGCGATTTCATTCCAATACACATTCCAAGTAATATTCGGCATGCTAATTACATTGCCGGTTGCCAAATTGCATTATCTCTTATAGTTTCCGAGATATGGACTATCGATAATTTACACCTTAGGCTCTGCTTCTAACTTGGGCCCAAATTATAAAATGGTCTTATCTATTGGCGATTTCGTTCCAATTCACATTCCAAGTAATATTCGGCATGCTAATTACATTGCCGGTTACCAAATTGCATTATCTCCTATAGTTTCCGAGATATGGACTATCGATAATTTACACCTTAGGCTCTGCTTCTAACTTGGGCCCAAATTGTAAAATGGTCTTATCTATTGGCGATTTCGTTCCAATTCACATTCTAAGTAATATTCGGCATGCTAATTACATTGCCGGTTGCCAAAATGCATTATCTCTTATAGTTTCCGAGATATGTTCTATCGATAATTTACACCTTAGGCTCTGCTTCTAACTTGGGCCCAAATTGTAAAATCGTCTTATCTATTGGCGATTTCGTTCCAATTCACATTCCAAGTAATATTCGGCATGCTAATTACATTGCCGGTTGCCAAATTGCATTATCTCTTATAGTTTCCGAGATATGGACTATCGATAATTTACACCTTAGGCTCTGCTTCTAACTTGGGCCCAAATTGTAAAATGGTCTTACCTATTGGCGATTTCGTTCCAATTCACATTCTAAGTAATATTCGGCATGCTAATTACATTGCCGGTTGCCAAAATGCATTATCTCTTATAGTTTCCGAGATATGTTCTATCGATAATTTACACCTTAGGCTCTGCTTCTAACTTGGGCCCAAATTGTAAAATCGTCTTATCTATTGGCGATTTCGTTCCAATTCACATTCCAAGTAATATTCGGCATGCTAATTACATTGCCGGTTGCCAAATTGCATTATTTCTTATAGTTTCCGAGATATGGACTATCGATAATTTACACCTTAGGCTCTGATTCTAACTTGGTCCCAAATTGTAAAATGGTCTTATCTATTGGCGATTTCGTTCCAATTCACATTCCAAGTAATATTCGGCATGCTAATTACATTGCCGGTTGCCAAATTGCATTATCTCTTATAGTTTCCGAGATATGGGCTAACGATAATTTACACCTTAGGCTCTGCTTCTAACTTGGGCCCAAATTGTAAAATCGTCTTATCTATTGGCGATTTCGTTCCAATTCACATTCCAAGTAATATTCGGCATGCTAATTACATTGCCGGTTGCCAAATTGCATTATCTCTTATAGTTTCCGAGATATGGACTATCGATAATTTACACCTTAGGCTCTGCTTCTAACTTGGGCCCAAATTGTAAAATGGTCTTATCTATTGGCGATTTCGTTCCAATTCACATTCCAAGTAATATCCGGCATGCTAATTACATTGCCGGTTGCCAAATTGAATTATCTCTTATAGTTTCCGAGATATGGACTATCGATAATTTACACCTTAGGCTCTGCTTCTAACTTGGGCCCAAATTGTAAAATGGTCTTATCTATTGGCGATTTCGTTCCAATTCACATTCCAAGTAATATTCGGCACGCTAATTACATTGCCGGTTGCCAAATTGCATTATCTCTTATAGTTTCCGAGATATGGACTATCGGTAATTTACATCTTAGGCTCTGCTTCTAACTTGGGCCCAAATTGTAAAATGGTCTTATCTATTGGCGATTTCGTTCCAATTCACATTCCAAGTAATATTCGGCATGCTAATTACATTGCCGGTTGCCAAATTGCATTATCTCTTATAGTTTCCGAGATATGGACTATCGATAATTTACACCTTAGGCTCTGCTTCTAACTTGGGCCCAAATTGTAAAATGGTCTTATCTATTGCCGATTTCGTTCCAATTCACATTCCAAGTAATATTCGGCATGCTAATTACATTGCCGGTTGCCAAATTGCATTATCTCTTATAGTTTCCGAGATATGGACTATCGATAATTTACACCTTAGGCTCTGCTTCTAACTTGGGCCCAAATTGTAAAATGGTCTTATCTATTGGCGATTTCATTCCAATACACATTCCAAGTAATATTCGGCATGCTAATTACATTGCCGGTTGCCAAATTGCATTATCTCTTATAGTTTCCGAGATATGAACTATCGATAATTTACACCTTAGGCTCTGCTTCTAACTTGGGCCCAAATTGTAAAATGGTCTTATCTATTGCCGATTTCGTTCCAATTCACATTCCAAGTAATATTCGGCATGCTAATTACATTGCCGGTTGCCAAATTGCATTATCTCTTATAGTTTCCGAGATATGGACTATCGATAATTTACACCTTAGGCTCTGCTTCTAACTTGGGCCCAAATTGTAAAATGGTCTTATCTATTGGCGATTTCATTCCAATACACATTCCAAGTAATATTCGGCATGCTAATTACATTGCCGGTTGCCAAATTGCATTATCTCTTATAGTTTCCGAGATATGTTCTATCGATAATTTACACCTTAGGCTCTGCTTCTAACTTGGGCCCAAATTGTAAAATCGTCTTATCTATTGGCGATTTCGTTCCAATTCACATTCCAAGTAATATTCGGCATGCTAATTACATTGCCGGTTGCCAAATTGCATTATCTCTTATAGTTTCCGAGATATGGACTATCGATAATTTACACCTTAGGCTCTGCTTCTAACTTGGGCCCAAATTGTAAAATGGTCTTACCTATTGGCGATTTCGTTCCAATTCACATTCTAAGTAATATTCGGCATGCTAATTACATTGCCGGTTGCCAAAATGCATTATCTCTTACAGTTTCCGAGATATGTTCTATCGATAATTTACACCTTAGGCTCTGCTTCTAACTTGGGCCCAAATTGTAAAATCGTCTTATCTATTGGCGATTTCGTTCCAATTCACATTCCAAGTAATATTCGGCATGCTAATTACATTGCCGGTTGCCAAATTGCATTATTTCTTATAGTTTCCGAGATATGGACTATCGATAATTTACACCTTAGGCTCTGATTCTAACTTGGTCCCAAATTGTAAAATGGTCTTATCTATTGGCGATTTCGTTCCAATTCACATTCCAAGTAATATTCGGCATGCTAATTACATTGCCGGTTGCCAAATTGCATTATCTCTTATAGTTTCCGAGATATGGGCTAACGATAATTTACACCTTAGGCTCTGCTTCTAACTTGGGCCCAAATTGTAAAATCGTCTTATCTATTGGCGATTTCGTTCCAATTCACATTCCAAGTAATATTCGGCATGCTAATTACATTGCCGGTTGCCAAATTGCATTATCTCTTATAGTTTCCGAGATATGGACTATCGATAATTTACACCTTAGGCTCTGCTTCTAACTTGGGCCCAAATTGTAAAATGGTCTTATCTATTGGCGATTTCGTTCCAATTCACATTCCAAGTAATATCCGGCATGCTAATTACATTGCCGGTTGCCAAATTGAATTATCTCTTATAGTTTCCGAGATATGGACTATCGATAATTTACACCTTAGGCTCTGCTTCTAACTTGGGCCCAAATTGTAAAATGGTCTTATCTATTGGCGATTTCGTTCCAATTCACATTCCAAGTAATATTCGGCATGCTAATTACATTGCCGGTTGCCAAATTGCATTATCTCTTATAGTTTCCGAGATATGGACTATCGGTAATTTACATCTTAGGCTCTGCTTCTAACTTGGGCCCAAATTGTAAAATGGTCTTATCTATTGGCGATTTCGTTCCAATTCACATTCCAAGTAATATTCGGCATGCTAATTACATTGCCGGTTGCCAAATTGCATTATCTCTTATAGTTTCAGAGATATGGACTATCGATAATTTACACCTTAGGCTCTGCTTCTAACTTGGGCCCAAATTGTAAAATGGTCTTATCTATTGCCGATTTCGTTCCAATTCACATTCCAAGTAATATTCGGCATGCTAATTACATTGCCGGTTGCCAAATTGCATTATCTCTTATAGTTTCCGAGATATGGACTATCGATAATTTACACCTTAGGCTCTGCTTCTAACTTGGGCCCAAATTGTAAAATGGTCTTATCTATTGGCGATTTCATTCCAATACACATTCCAAGTAATATTCGGCATGCTAATTACATTGCCGGTTGCCAAATTGCATTATCTCTTATAGTTTCCGAGATATGGACTATCGATAATTTACACCTTAGGCTCTGCTTCTAACTTGGGCCCAAATTATAAAATGGTCTTATCTATTGGCGATTTCGTTCCAATTCACATTCCAAGTAATATTCGGCATGCTAATTACATTGCCGGTTACCAAATTGCATTATCTCTTATAGTTTCCGAGATATGGACTATCGATAATTTACACCTTAGGCTCTGCTTCTAACTTGGGCCCAAATTGTAAAATGGTCTTATCTATTGGCGATTTCGTTCCAATTCACATTCTAAGTAATATTCGGCATGCTAATTACATTGCCGGTTGCCAAAATGCATTATCTCTTATAGTTTCCGAGATATGTTCTATCGATAATTTACACCTTAGGCTCTGCTTTTAACTTGGGCCCAAATTGTAAAATCGTCTTATCTATTGGCGATTTCGTTCCAATTCACATTCCAAGTAATATTCGGCATGCTAATTACATTGCCGGTTGCCAAATTGCATTATCTCTTATAGTTTCCGAGATATGGACTATCGATAATTTACACCTTAGGCTCTGCTTCTAACTTGGTCCCAAATTGTAAAATGGTCTTATCTATTGGCGATTTCGTTCCAATTCACATTCCAAGTAATATTCGGCATGCTAATTACATTGCCGGTTGCCAAATTGCATTATCTCTTATAGTTTCCGAGATATGGGCTAACGATAATTTACACCTTAGGCTCTGCTTCTAACTTAGGCCCAAATTGTAAAATCGTCTTATCTATTGGCGATTTCGTTCCAATTCACATTCCAAGTAATATTCGGCATGCTAATTACATTGCCGGTTGCCAAATTGCATTATCTCTTATAGTTTCCGAGATATGGACTATCGATAATTTACACCTTAGGCTCTGCTTCTAACTTGGGCCCAAATTGTAAAATGGTCTTATCTATTGGCGATTTCGTTCCAATTCACATTCCAAGTAATATCCGGCATGCTAATTACATTGCCGGTTGCCACATTGAATTATCTCTTATAGTTTCCGAGATATGGACTATCGATAATTTACACCTTAGGCTCTGCTTCTAACTTGGGCCCAAATTGTAAAATGGTCTTATCTATTGGCGATTTCGTTCCAATTCACATTCCAAGTAATATTCGGCATGCTAATTACATTGCCGGTTGCCAAATTGCATTATCTCTTATAGTTTCCGAGATATGGACTATCGGTAATTTACATCTTAGGCTCTGCTTCTAACTTGGGCCCAAATTGTAAAATGGTCTTATCTATTGGCGATTTCGTTCCAATTCACATTCCAAGTAATATTCGGCATGCTAATTACATTGCCGGTTGCCAAATTGCATTATCTCTTATAGTTTCCGAGATATGGACTATCGATAATTTACACCTTAGGCTCCGCTTCTAACTTGGGCCCAAATTGTAAAATGGTCTTATCTATTGCCGATTTCGTTCCAATTCACATTCCAAGTAATATTCGGCATGCTAATTACATTGCCGGTTGCCAAATTGCATTATCTCTTATAGTTTCCGAGATATGGACTATCGATAATTTACACCTTAGGCTCTGCTTCTAACTTGGGCCCAAATTGTAAAATGGTCTTATCTATTGGCGATTTCATTCCAATACACATTCCAAGTAACATTCGGCATGCTAATTACATTGCCGGTTGCCAAATTGCATTATCTCTTATAGTTTCCGAGATATGGACTATCGATAATTTACACCTTAGGCTCTGCTTCTAACTTGGGCCCAAATTATAAAATCGTCTTATCTATTGGCGATTTCGTTCCAATTCACATTCCAAGTAATATTCGGCATGCTAATTACATTGCCGGTTACCAAATTGCATTATCTCTTATAGTTTCCGAGATATGGACTATCGATAATTTACACCTTAGGCTCTGCTTCTAACTTGGGCCCAAATTGTAAAATGGTCTTATCTATTGGCGATTTCGTTCCAAATCACATTCCAAGTAATATTCGGCATGCTAATTACATTGCCGGTTGCCAAATTGCATTATCTCTTATAGTTTCCGAGATATGGACTATCGATAATTTACACCTTAGGCTCTGCTTCTAACTTGGGCCCAAATTGTAAAATGGTCTTATCTATTGGCGATTTCGTTCCAATTCACTCTCCAAGTAATATTCGGCATGCTAATTTCATTGCCGGTTGCCAAATTGCATTATCTCTTATAGTTTCCGAGATATGGACTATCGATAATTTACACCTTAGGCTCTGCTTCTAACTTGGGCCCAAATTGTAAAATGGTCTTATCTATTGGCGATTTCGTCCCAATTCACATTCCAAGTGATATTCGGCATGCTAATTACATTGCCGGTTGCGAAATTGCATTATCTCTTATAGTTTCCGAGATATGGACCATCAATAATTTACACCTTAGGCTCTGCCTCTAACTTGGGCCCAAATTGTAAAATGGTCTTATCTATTGGCGATTTCGTTCCAATTCACATTCCAAGTAATATTCGGCATGCTAATTACATTGCCGGTTGCCAAATTGCATTATCTCTTATAGTTTCCGAGATATGGACTATCGATAATTTACACCTTAATCTCTGCTTCTAACTTGGGCCCAAATTGTAAAATGGTCTTATCTATTGGCGATTTCGTTCCAATTCACATTCCAAGTAATATTCGGCATGCTAATTACATTGCCGGTTGCCAAATTGCATTATCTCTTATAGTTTCCGAGATATGGACTATCGATAATTTACACCTTAGGCTCTGCTTCTAACTTGGGCCCAAATTGTAAAATGGTCTTATCTATTGGCGATTTCGTCCCAATTCACATTCCAAGTGATATTCGGCATGCTAATTACATTGCCGGTTGCGAAATTGCATTATCTCTTATAGTTTCCGAGATATGGACTATCAATAATTTACACCTTAGGCTCTGCCTCTAACTTGGGCCCAAATTGTAAAATGGTCTTATCTATTGGCGATTTCGCTCCAATTCACATTCCAAGTAATATTCGGCATGCTAATTACATTGCCGGTTGCCAAATTGCATTATCTCTTATAGTTTCCGAGATATGGACTATCGATAATTTACACCTTAGGCTCTGCTTCTAACTTGGGCCCAAATTGTAAAATGGTCTTACCTATTGGCGATTTCGTTCCAATTCACATTCTAAGTAATATTCGGCATGCTAATTACATTGCCGGTTGCCAAAATGCATTATCTCTTATAGTTTCCGAGATATGTTCTATCGATAATTTACACCTTAGGCTCTGCTTCTAACTTGGGCCCAAATTGTAAAATCGTCTTATCTATTGGCGATTTCGTTCCAATTCACATTCCAAGTAATATTCGGCATGCTAATTACATTGCCGGTTGCCAAATTGCATTATTTCTTATAGTTTCCGAGATATGGACTATCGATAATTTACACCTTAGGCTCTGCTTCTAACTTGGGCCCAAATTGTAAAATGGTCTTATCTATTGGCGATTTCGTTCCAATTCACATTCCAATTAATATTCGGCATGCTAATTACATTGCCGGTTGCTAAATTGCATTATCTCTTATAGTTTCCGAGATATGGACTATCGGTAATTTACATCTTAGGCTCTGCTTCTAACTTGGGCCCAAATTGTAAAATGGTCTTATCTATTGGCGATTTCGTTCCAATTCACATTCCAAGTAATATTCGGCATGCTAATTACATTGCCGGTTGCCAAATTGCATTATCTCTTATAGTTTCCGAGATATGGACTATCGATAATTTACACCTTAGGCTCTGCTTCTAACTTGTGCCCAAATTGTAAAATGGTCTTATCTATTGCCGATTTCGTTCCAATTCACATTCCAAGTAATATTCGGCATGCTAATTACATTGCCGGTTGCCAAATTGCATTATCTCTTATAGTTTCCGAGATATGGACTATCGATAATTTACACCTTAGGCTCTGCTTCTAACTTGGGCCCAAATTGTAAAATGGTCTTATCTATTGGCGATTTCGTTCCAATTCACATTCCAAGTAATATCCGGCATGCTAATTACATTGCCGGTTGCCAAATTGAATTATCTCTTATAGTTTCCGAGATATGGACTATCGATAATTTACACCTTAGGCTCTGCTTCTAACTTGGGCCCAAATTGTAAAATGGTCTTATCTATTGGCGATTTCGTTCCAATTCACATTCCAAGTAATATTCGGCATGCTAATTACATTGCCGGTTGCCAAATTGCATTATCTCTTATAGTTTCCGAGATATGGACTATCGGTAATTTACATCTTAGGCTCTGCTTCTAACTTGGGCCCAAATTGTAAAATGGTCTTATCTATTGGCGATTTCGTTCCAATTCACATTCCAAGTAATATTCGGCATGCTAATTACATTGCCGGTTGCCAAATTGCATTATCTCTTATAGTTTCCGAGATATGGACTATCGATAATTTACACCTTAGGCTCTGCTTCTAACTTGGGCCCAAATTGTAAAATGGTCTTATCTATTGCCGATTTCGTTCCAATTCACATTCCAAGTAATATTCGGCATGCTAATTACATTGCCGGTTGCCAAATTGCATTATCTCTTATAGTTTCCGAGATATGGACTATCGATAATTTACACCTTAGGCTCTGCTTCTAACTTGGGCCCAAATTGTAAAATGGTCTTATCTATTGGCGATTTCATTCCAATACACATTCCAAGTAATATTCGGCATGCTAATTACATTGCCGGTTGCCAAATTGCATTATCTCTTATAGTTTCCGAGATATGGACTATCGATAATTTACACCTTAGGCTCTGCTTCTAACTTGGGCCCAAATTATAAAATGGTTTTATCTATTGGCGATTTCGTTCCAATTCACATTCCAAGTAATATTCGGCATGCTAATTACATTGCCGGTTACCAAATTGCATTATCTCTTATAGTTTCCGAGATATGGACTATCGATAATTTACACCTTAGGCTCTGCTTCTAACTTGGGCCCAAATTGTAAAATGGTCTTATCTATTGGCGATTTCGTTCCAATTCACATTCTAAGTAATATTCGGCATGCTAATTACATTGCCGGTTGCCAAAATGCATTATCTCTTATAGTTTCCGAGATATGTTCTATCGATAATTTACACCTTAGGCTCTGCTTTTAACTTGGGCCCAAATTGTAAAATCGCCTTATCTATTGGCGATTTCGTTCCAATTCACATTCCAAGTAATATTCGGCATGCTAATTACATTGCCGGTTGCCAAATTGCATTATCTCTTATAGTTTCCGAGATATGGACTATCGATAATTTACACCTTAGGCTCTGCTTCTAACTTGGTCCCAAATTGTAAAATGGTCTTATCTATTGGCGATTTCGTTCCAATTCACATTCCAAGTAATATTCGGCATGCTAATTACATTGCCGGTTGCCAAATTGCATTATCTCTTATAGTTTCCGAGATATGGGCTAACGATAATTTACACCTTAGGCTCTGCTTCTAACTTAGGCCCAAATTGTAAAATCGTCTTATCTATTGGCGATTTCGTTCCAATTCACATTCCAAGTAATATTCGGCATGCTAATTACATTGCCGGTTGCCAAATTGCATTATCTCTTATAGTTTCCGAGATATGGACTATCGATAATTTACACCTTAGGCTCTGCTTCTAACTTGGGCCCAAATTGTAAAATGGTCTTATCTATTGGCGATTTCGTTCCAATTCACATTCCAAGTAATATCCGGCATGCTAATTACATTGCCGGTTGCCAAATTGAATTATCTCTTATAGTTTCCGAGATATGGACTATCGATAATTTACACCTTAGGCTCTGCTTCTAACTTGGGCCCAAATTGTAAAATGGTCTTATCTATTGGCGATTTCGTTCCAATTCACATTCCAAGTAATATTCGGCATGCTAATTACATTGCCGGTTGCCAAATTGCATTATCTCTTATAGTTTCCGAGATATGGACTATCGATTATTCACACCTTAGGCTCTGCTTCTAACTTGGGCCCAAATTGTAAAATGGCCTTATCTATTGGCGATTTCGTTCCAATTCACATTCCAAGTAATATTCGGCATGCTAATTACATTGCCGGTTGCCAAATTGCATTATCTCTTATAGTTTCCGAGATATGGACTATCGGTAATTTACATCTTAGGCTCTGCTTCTAACTTGGACCCAAATTGTAAAATGGTCTTATCTATTGGCGATTTCGTTCCAATTCACATTCCAAGTAATATTCGGCATGCTAATTACATTGCCGGTTGCCAAATTGCATTATCTCTTATAGTTTCCGAGATATGGACTATCGATAATTTACACCTTAGGCTCTGCTTCTAACTTGGGCCCAAATTGTAAAATGGTCTTATCTATTGCCGATTTCGTTCCAATTCACATTCCAAGTAATATTCGGCATGCTAATTACATTGCCGGTTGCCAAATTGCATTATCTCTTATAGTTTCCGAGATATGGACTATCGATAATTTACACCTTAGGCTCTGCTTCTAACTTGGGCCCAAATTGTAAAATGGTCTTATCTATTGGCGATTTCATTCCAATACACATTCCAAATAATATTCGGCATGCTAATTACATTGCCGGTTGCCAAATTGCATTATCTCTTATAGTTTCCGAGATATGGACTATCGATAATTTACACCTTAGGCTCTGCTTCTAACTTGGGCCCAAATTATAAAATGGTCTTATCTATTGGCGATTTCGTTCCAATTCACATTCCAAGTAATATTCGGCATGCTAATTACATTGCCGGTTACCAAATTGCATTATCTCTTATAGTTTCCGAGATATGGACTATCGATAATTTACACCTTAGGCTCTGCTTCTAACTTGGGCCCAAATTGTAAAATGGTCTTATCTATTGGCGATTTCGTTCCAATTCACATTCTAAGTAATATTCGGCATGCTAATTACATTGCCGGTTGCCAAAATGCATTATCTCTTATAGTTTCCGAGATATGTTCTATCGATAATTTACACCTTAGGCTCTGCTTTTAACTTGGGCCCAAATTGTAAAATCGTCTTATCTATTGGCGATTTCGTTCCAATTCACATTCCAAGTAATATTCGGCATGCTAATTACATTGCCGGTTGCCAAATTGCATTATCTCTTATAGTTTCCGAGATATGGACTATCGATAATTTACACCTTAGGCTCTGCTTCTAACTTGGTCCCAAATTGTAAAATGGTCTTATCTATTGGCGATTTCGTTCCAATTCACATTCCAAGTAATATTCGGCATGCTAATTACATTGCCGGTTGCCAAATTGCATTATCTCTTATAGTTTCCGAGATATGGGCTAACGATAATTTACACCTTAGGCTCTGCTTCTAACTTAGGCCCAAATTGTAAAATCGTCTTATCTATTGGCGATTTCGTTCCAATTCACATTCCAAGTAATATTCGGCATGCTAATTACATTGCCGGTTGCCAAATTGCATTATCTCTTATAGTTTCCGAGATATGGACTATCGATAATTTACACCTTAGGCTCTGCTTCTAACTTGGGCCCAAATTGTAAAATGGTCTTATCTATTGGCGATTTCGTTCCAATTCACATTCCAAGTAATATTCGGCATGCTAATTACATTGCCGGTTGCCAAATTGCATTATCTCTTATAGTTTCCGAGATATGGACTATCGGTAATTTACATCTTAGGCTCTGCTTCTAACTTGGGCCCAAATTGTAAAATGGTCTTATCTATTGGCGATTTCGTTCCAATTCACATTCCAAGTAATATTCGGCATGCTAATTACATTGCCGGTTGCCAAATTGAATTATCTCTTATAGTTTCCGAGATATGGACTATCGATAATTTACACCTTAGGCTCTGCTTCTAACTTGGGCCCAAATTGTAAAATGGTCTTATTTATTGGCGATTTCGTTCCAATTCACATTCCAAGTAATATCCGGCATGCTAATTACATTGCCGGTTGCCAAATTGAATTATCTCTTATAGTTTCCGAGATATGGACTATCGATAATTTACACCTTAGGCTCTGCTTCTAACTTGGGCCCAAATTGTAAAATGGTCTTATCTATTGGCGATTTCGTTCCAATTCACATTCCAAGTAATATTCGGCATGCTAATTACATTGCCGGTTGCCAAATTGCATTATCTCTTATAGTTTCCGAGATATGAACTATCGGTAATTTACATCTTAGGCTCTGCTTCTAACTTGGGCCCAAATTGTAAAATGGTCTTATCTATTGGCGATTTCGTTCCAATTCACATTCCAAGTAATATTCGGCATGCTAATTACATTGCCGGTTGCCAAATTGCATTATCTCTTATAGTTTCCGAGATATGGACTATCGATAATTTACACCTTAGGCTCTGCTTCTAACTTGGGCCCAAATTGTAAAATGGTCTTATCTATTGCCGATTTCGTTCCAATTCACATTCCAAGTAATATTCGGCATGCTAATTACATTGCCGGTTGCCAAATTGCATTATCTCTTATAGTTTCCGAGATATGGACTATCGATAATTTACACCTTAGGCTCTGCTTCTAACTTGGGCCCAAATTGTAAAATGGTCTTATCTATTGGCGATTTCATTCCAATACACATTCCAAGTAATATTCGGCATGCTAATTACATTGCCGGTTGCCAAATTGCATTATCTCTTATAGTTTCCGAGATATGGACTATCGATAATTTACACCTTAGGCTCTGCTTCTAACTTGGGCCCAAATTATAAAATCGTCTTATCTATTGGCGATTTCGTTCCAATTCACATTCCAAGTAATATTCGGCATGCTAATTACATTGCCGGTTACCAAATTGCATTATCTCTTATAGATTCCGAGATATGGACTATCGATAATTTACACCTTAGGCTCTGCTTCTAACTTGGGCCCAAATTGTAAAATGGTCTTATCTATTGGCGATTTCGTTCCAAATCACATTCCAAGTAATATTCGGCATGCTAATTACATTGCCGGTTGCCAAATTGCATTATCTCTTATAGTTTCCGAGATATGGACTATCGATAATTTACACCTTAGGCTCTGCTTCTAACTTGGGCCCAAATTGTAAAATGGTCTTATCTATTGGCGATTTCGTTCCAATTCACTCTCCAAGTAATATTCGGCATGCTAATTTCATTGCCGGTTGCCAAATTGCATTATCTCTTATAGTTTCCGAGATATGGACTATCGATAATTTACACCTTAGGCTCTGCTTCTAACTTGGGCCCAAATTGTAAAATGGTCTTATCTATTGGCGATTTCGTCCCAATTCACATTCCAAGTGATATTCGGCATGCTAATTACATTGCCGGTTGCGAAATTGCATTATCTCTTATAGTTTCCGAGATATGGACCATCAATAATTTACACCTTAGGCTCTGCCTCTAACTTGGGCCCAAATTGTAAAATGGTCTTATCTATTGGCGATTTCGTTCCAATTCACATTCCAAGTAATATTCGGCATGCTAATTACATTGCCGGTTGCCAAATTGCATTATCTCTTATAGTTTCCGAGATATGGACTATCGATAATTTACACCTTAATCTCTGCTTCTAACTTGGGCCCAAATTGTAAAATGGTCTTATCTATTGGCGATTTCGTTCCAATTCACATTCCAAGTAATATTCGGCATGCTAATTACATTGCCTGTTGCCAAATTGCATTATCTCTTATAGTTTCCGAGATATGGACTATCGATAATTTACACCTTAGGCTCTGCTTCTAACTTGGGCCCAAATTGTAAAATGGTCTTATCTATTGGCGATTTCGTCCCAATTCACATTCCAAGTGATATTCGGCATGCTAATTACATTGCCGGTTGCGAAATTGCATTATCTCTTATAGTTTCCGAGATATGGACTATCAATAATTTACACCTTAGGCTCTGCCTCTAACTTGGGCCCAAATTGTAAAATGGTCTTATCTATTGGCGATTTCGCTCCAATTCACATTCCAAGTAATATTCGGCATGCTAATTACATTGCCGGTTGCCAAATTGCATTATCTCTTATAGTTTCCGAGATATGGACTATCGATAATTTACACCTTAGGCTCTGCTTCTAACTTGGGCCCAAATTGTAAAATGGTCTTACCTATTGGCGATTTCGTTCCAATTCACATTCTAAGTAATATTCGGCATGCTAATTACATTGCCGGTTGCCAAAATGCATTATCTCTTATAGTTTCCGAGATATGTTCTATCGATAATTTACACCTTAGGCTCTGCTTCTAACTTGGGCCCAAATTGTAAAATCGTCTTATCTATTGGCGATTTCGTTCCAATTCACATTCCAAGTAATATTCGGCATGCTAATTACATTGCCGGTTGCCAAATTGCATTATTTCTTATAGTTTCCGAGATATGGACTATCGATAATTTACACCTTAGGCTCTGCTTCTAACTTGGGCCCAAATTGTAAAATGGTCTTACCTATTGGCGATTTCGTTCCAATTCACATTCCAAGTAATATTCGGCATGCTAATTACATTGCCGGTTGCCAAATTGCATTATCTCTTATAGTTTCCGAGATATGGACTATCGATAATTTACACCTTAGGCTCTGCTTCTAACTGGGGCCCAAATTGTAAAATGGTCTTATCTATTGGCGATTTCGTTCCAATTCACATTCCAAGTAATATTCGGCATGCTAATTACATTGCCGGTTGCCAAATTGCATTATCTCTTATAGTTTCCGAGATATGGACTATCGATAATTTACACCTTAGGCTCTGCTTCTAACTTGGGCCCAAATTGTAAAATGGTCTTATCTATTGGCGATTTCGTTCCAATTCACATTCCAAGTAATATTCGGCAGCTAATTACATTGCCGGTTGCCAAATTGCATTATCTCTTATAGTTTCCGAGATATGGACTATCGATAATTTACACCTTAGGCTCTGCTTCTAACTTGGGCCCAAATTGTAAAATGGTCTTATCTATTGGCGATTTCGTTCCAATTCACATTCCAAGTAATATTCGGCATGCTAATTACATTGCCGGTTGCCAAATTGCATTATCTCTTATAGTTTCCGAGATATGGACTATCGATAATTTACACCTTAGGCTCTGCTTCTAACTTGGGCCCAAATTGTAAAATGGTCTTATCTATTGGCGATTTCGTTCCAATTCACACTCCTAGTAATATTCGGCATGCTAATTACATTGCCGGTTGCGAAATTGCATTATCTCTTATAGTTTCCGAGATATGGACTATCAATAATTTACACCTTAGGCTCTGCTTCTAACTTGGGCCCAAATTGTAAAATGGTCTTATCTATTGGCGATTTCGTTCCAATTCACATTCCAAGTAATAATCGGCATGCTAATTACATTGCCGGTTGCCAAATTGCATTATCTCTTATAGTTTCCGAGATATGGACTATCGATAATTTACACCTTAGGCTCTGCTTCTAACTTGGGCCCAAATTGTAAAATGGCCTTATCTATTGGCGATTTCGTCCCAATTCACATTCCAAGTAATATTCGGCATGCTAATTACATTGCCGGTTGCGAAATTGCATTATCTCTTATAGTTTCAGAGATATGGACTATCGATAATTTACACCTTAGGCTCTGCTTCTAACTTGGGCCCAAATTGTAAAATGGTCTTATCTATTGGCAATTTCGTTCCAATTCACATTCCAAGTAATATTCGGCATGCTAATTACATTGCCGGTTGCCAAATTGCATTATCTCTTATAGTTTCCGAGATATGGACTATCGATAATTTACACCTTAGGCTCTGCTTCTAACTTGGGCCCAAATTGTAAAATGGTCTTATCTATTGGCGATTTCGTTCCAATTCACATTCCAAGTAATATTCGGCATGCTAATTACATTGCCGGTTGCCAAATTGCATTAACTCTTATAGTTTCCGAGATATGGACTATCGATAATTTACACCTTAGGCTCTGCTTCTAACTTGGGCCCAAATTGTAAAATGGTCTTATCTATTGGCGATTTCGTTCCAATTCACATTCCAAGTAATATTCGGCATGCTAATTACATTGCCGGTTGCCAAATTGCATTATCTCTTATAGTTTCCGAGATATGGACTATCGATAATTTACACCATAGGCTCTGCTTCTAACTTGGGCCCAAATTGTAAAATGGCCTTATCTATTGGCGATTTCGTTCCAATTCACATTCCAAGTAATATTCGGCATGCTAATTACATTGCCGGTTGCCAAATTGCATTATCTCTTATAGTTTCCGAGTTATGGACTATCGATAATTTACACCTTAGGCTCTGCTTCTAACTTGGGCCCAAATTGTAAAATGGTCTTATCTATTGGCGATTTCGTTCCAATTCACATTCCAAGTAATATTCGGCATGCTAATTACATTGCCGGTTGCCAAATTGCATTATCTCTTATAGTTTCCGAGATATGGACTATCGATAATTTACACCTTAGGCTCTGCTTCTAACTTGGGCCCAAATTGTAAAATGGTCTTATCTATTGGCGATTTCGTTCCAATTCACATTCCAAGTAATATTCGGCATGCTAATTACATTGCCGGTTGCCAAATTGAATTATCTCTTATAGTTTCCGAGATATGGACTATCGATAATTTACACCTTAGGCTCTGCTTCTAACTTGGGCCCAAATTGTAAAATGGTCTTACCTATTGGCGATTTCGTTCCAATTCACATTCCAAGTAATATTCGGCATGCTAATTACATTGCCGGTTGCCAAATTGCATTATCTCTTATAGTTTCCGAGATATGGACTATCGATAATTTACACCTTAGGCTCTGCTTCTAACTTGGGCCCAAATTGTAAAATGGTCTTATCTATTGGCGATTTCGTTCCAATTCACATTCCAAGTAATATTCGGCATGCTAATTACATTGCCGGTTGCCAAATTGCATTATCTCTTATAGTTTCCGAGATATGGACTATCGATAATTTACACCTTAGGCTCTGCTTCTAACTTGGGCCCAAATTGTAAAATGGTCTTATCTATTGGCGATTTCGTCCCAATTCACATTCCAAGTGATATTCGGCATGCTAATTACATTGCCGGTTGCGAAATTGCATTATCTCTTATAGTTTCCGAGATATGGACTATCGATAATTTACACCTCAGGCTCTGCTTTTAACTTGGGCCCAAATTGTAAAATGGTCTTATCTATTGGCGATTTCGTTCCAATTCACATTCAAAGTAATATTCGGCATGCTAATTACATTGCCGGTTGCCAAATTGCATTATCTCTTATAGTTTCCGAGATATGGACTATCGATAATTTACACCTTAGGCTCTGCTTCTAACTTGGGCCCAAATTGTAAAATGGTCTTATCTATTGGCGATTTCGTTCCAATTCACATTCCAAGTAATATTCGGCATGCTAATTACATTGCCGGTTGCCAAATTGAATTATCTCTTATAGTTTCCGAGATATGGACTATCGATAATTTACACCTTAGGCTCTGCTTCTAACTTGGGCCCAAATTGTAAAATGGTCTTACCTATTGGCGATTTCGTTCCAATTCACATTCCAAGTAATATTCGGCATGCTAATTACATTGCCGGTTGCCAAATTGCATTATCTCTTATAGTTTCCGAGATATGGACTATCGATAATTTACACCTTAGGCTCTGCTTCTAACTTGGGCCCAAATTGTAAAATGGTCTTATCTATTGGCGATTTCGTTCCAATTCACATTCCAAGTAATATTCGGCATGCTAATTACATTGCCGGTTGCCAAATTGCATTATCTCTTATAGTTTCCGAGATATGGACTATCGATAATTTACACCTTAGGCTCTGCTTCTAACTTGGGCCCAAATTGTAAAATGGTCTTATCTATTGGCGATTTCGTCCCAATTCACATTCCAAGTGATATTCGGCATGCTAATTACATTGCCGGTTGCGAAATTGCATTATCTCTTATAGTTTCCGAGATATGGACTATCGATAATTTACACCTCAGGCTCTGCTTTTAACTAGGGCCCAAATTGTAAAATGGTCTTATCTATTGGCGATTTCGTTCCAATTCACATTCAAAGTAATATTCGGCATGCTAATTACATTGCCGGTTGCCAAATTGCATTATCTCTTATAGTTTCCGAGATATGGACTATCGATAATTTACACCTTAGGCTCTGCTTCTAACTTGGGCCCAAATTGTAAAATGGTCTTATCTATTGGCGATTTCGTTCCAATTCACATTCCAAGTAATATTCGGCATGCTAATTACATTGCCGGTTGCCAAATTGCATTATCTCTTATAGTTTCCGAGATATGGACTATCGATAATTTACACCTTAGGCTCTGCTTCTAACTTGGGCCCAAATTGTAAAATGGTCTTATCTATTGGCGATTTCGTTCCAATTCACATTCCAAGTAATATTCGGCATGCTAATTACATTGCCGGTTGCCAAATTGCATTATCTCTTATAGTTTCCGAGATATGGACTATCGATAATTTACACCTTAGGCTCTGCTTCTAACTTGGGCCCAAATTGTAAAATGGTCTTATCTATTGGCGATTTCGTTCCAATTCACATTCCAAGTAATATTCGGCATGCTAATTACATTGCCGGTTGCCAAATTGCATTATCTCTTATAGTTTCCGAGATATGGACTATCGATAATTTACACCTTAGGCTCTGCTTCTAACTTGGGCCCAAATTGTAAAATGGTCTTATCTATTGGCGATTTCGTCCCAATTCACATTCCAAGTAATATTCGGCATGCTAATTACATTGCCGGTTGCGAAATTGCATTATCTCTTATAGTTTCCGAGATATGGACTATCGATAATTTACACCTTAGGCTCTGCTTCTAACTTGGGCCCAAATTGTAAAATGGTCTTATCTATTGGCGATTTCGTTGCAATTCACATTCCAAGTAATATTCGGCATGCTAATTATATTGCCGGTTGCCAAATTGCATTATCTCTTATAGTTTCCGAGATATGGACTATCGATAATTTACACCTTAGGCTCTGCTTCTAACTTGGGCCCAAATTGTAAAATGGTCTTATCTATTGGCGATTTAGTTGCAATTCACATTCCAAGTAATATTCGGCATGCTAATTACATTGCCGGTTGCCAAATTGCATTATCTCTTATAGTTTCCGAGATATGGACTATCGATAATTTACACCTTAGGCTCTGCTTCTAACTTGGGCCCAAATTGTAAAATGGTCTTATCTATTGGCGATTTGGTTCCAATTCACATTCCAAGTAATATTCGGCATGCTAATTACATTGCCGGTTGCCAAATTGCATTATCTCTTATAGTTTCCGAGATATGGACTATCGATAATTTACACCTTAGGCTCTGCTTCTAACTTGGGCCCAAATTGTAAAATGGTCTTATCTATTGGCGATTTCGTTCCAATTCACACTCCAAGTAATATTCGGCATGCTAATTACATTGCCGGTTGCGAAATTGCATTATCTCTTATAGTTTCCGAGATATGGACTATCGATAATTTACACCTTAGGCTCTGCTTCTAACTTGGGCCCAAATTGTAAAATGGTCTTATCTATTGGCGATTTCGTTCCAATTCACATTCCAAGTAATATTCGGCATGCTAATTACATTGCCGGTTGCCAAATTGCATTATCTCTTATAGTTTCCGAGATATGGACTATCGATAATTTACACCTTAGGCTCTGCTTCTAACTTGGGCCCAAATTGTAAAATGGTCTTATCTATTGGCGATTTAGTTGCAATTCACATTCCAAGTAATATTCGGCATGCTAATTACATTGCCGGTTGCCAAATTGCATTATCTCTTATAGTTTCCGAGATATGGACTATCGATAATTTACACCTTAGTCTCTGCTTCTAACTTGGGCCCAAATTGTAAAATGGTCTTATCTATTGGCGATTTCGTTCCAATTCACATTCCAAGTAATATTCGGCATGCTAATTACATTGCCGGTTGCCAAATTGCATTATCTCTTATAGTTTCCGAGATATGGACTATCGATAATTTACACCTTAGGCTCTGCTTCTAACTTGGGCCCAAATTGTAAAATGGTCTTATCTATTGGCGATTTCGTTCCAATTCACATTCCAAGTAATATTCGGCATGCTAATTACATTGCCGGTTGCCAAATTGCATTATCTCTTATAGTTTCCGAGATATGGACTATCGATAATTTAAACCTTAGGCTCTGCTTCTAACTTTTGCCCAAATTGTAAAATGGTCTTATCTATTGGCGATTTCGTTCCAATTCACATTCCAAGTAATATTCGGCATGCTAATTACATTGCCGTTTGCCAAATTGCATTATCTCTTATAGTTTCCGAGATATGGACTATCGATAATTTACACCTTAGGCTCTGCTTCTAACTTGGGCCCAAATTGTAAAATGGTCTTATCTATTGGCGATTTAGTTGCAATTCACATTCCAAGTAATATTCGGCATGCTAATTACATTGCCGGTTGCCAAATTGCATTATCTCTTATAGTTTCCGAGATATGGACTATCGATAATTTACACCTTAGTCTCTGCTTCTAACTTGGGCACAAATTGTAAAATGGTCTTATCTATTGGCGGTTTCGTTCCAATTCACATTCCAAGTAATATTCGGCATGCTAATTACATTGCCGGTTGCCAAATTGCATTATCTCTTATAGTTTCCGAGATATGGACTATCGATAATTTACACCTTAGGCTCTGCTTCTAACTTGGGCCCAAATTGTAAAATGGTCTTATCTATTGGCGATTTCGTTCCAATTCACATTCCATGTAATATTCGGCATGCTAATTACATTGCCGGTTGCCAAATTGCATTATCTCTTATAGTTTCCGAGATATGGACTATCGATAATTTACACCTTAGGCTCTGCTTCTAACTTGGGCCCAAATTGTAAAATGGTCTTATCTATTGGCGATTTCGTTCCAATTCACACTCCAAGTAATATTCGGCATGCTAATTACATTGCCGGTTGCGAAATTGCATTATCTCTTATAGTTTCCGAGATATGGACTATCGATAATTTACACCTTAGGCTCTGCTTCTAACTTGGGCCCAAATTGTAAAATGGTCTTATCTATTGGCGATTTCGTTCCAATTCACATTCCAAGTAATATTCGGCATGCTAATTACATTGCCGGTTGCCAAATTGCATTATCTCTTATAGTTTCCGAGATATGGACTATCGATAATTTACACCTTAGGCTCTGCTTCTAACTTGGGCCCAAATTGTAAAATGGTCTTATCTATTGGCGATTTAGTTGCAATTCACATTCCAAGTAATATTCGGCATGCTAATTACATTGCCGGTTGCCAAATTGCATTATCTCTTATAGTTTCCGAGATATGGACTATCGATAATTTACACCTTAGTCTCTGCTTCTAACTTGGGCCCAAATTGTAAAATGGTCTTATCTATTGGCGATTTCGTTCCAATTCACATTCCAAGTAATATTCGGCATGCTAATTACATTGCCGGTTGCCAAATTGCATTATCTCTTATAGTTTCCGAGATATGGACTATCGATAATTTACACCTTAGGCTCTGCTTCTAACTTGGGCCCAAATTGTAAAATGGTCTTATCTATTGGCGATTTCGTTCCAATTCACATTCCAAGTAATATTCGGCATGCTAATTACATTGCCGGTTGCCAAATTGCATTATCTCTTATAGTTTCCGAGATATGGACTATCGATAATTTAAACCTTAGGCTCTGCTTCTAACTCTTGCCCAAATTGTAAAATGGTCTTATCTATTGGCGATTTCGTTCCAATTCACATTCCAAGTAATATTCGGCATGCTAATTACATTGCCGGTTGCCAAATTGCATTATCTCTTATAGTTTCCGAGATATGGACTATCGATAATTTACACCTTAGGCTCTGCTTCTAACTTGGGCCCAAATTGTAAAATGGTCTTATCTATTGGCGATTTAGTTGCAATTCACATTCCAAGTAATATTCGGCATGCTAATTACATTGCCGTTTGCCAAATTGCATTATCTCTTATAGTTTCCGAGATATGGACTATCGATAATTTACACCTTAGTCTCTGCTTCTAACTTGGGCCCAAATTGTAAAATGGTCTTATCTATTGGCGATTTCGTTCCAATTCACATTCCAAGTAATATTCGGCATGCTAATTACATTGCCGGTTGCCAAATTGCATTATCTCTTATAGTTTCCGAGATATGGACTATCGATAATTTACACCTTAGGCTCTGCTTCTAACTTGGGCCCAAATTGTAAAATGGTCTTATCTATTGGCGATTTCGTTCCAATTCACATTCCATGTAATATTCGGCATGCTAATTACATTGCCGGTTGCCAAATTGCATTATCTCTTATAGTTTCCGAGATATGGACTATCGATAATTTACACCTTAGGCTCTGCTTCTAACTTGGGCCCAAATTGTAAAATGGTCTTACCTATTGGCGATTTCGTTCCAATTCACATTCCATGTAATATTCGGCATGCTAATTACATTGCCGGTTGCCAAATTGCATTATCTCTTATAGTTTCCGAGATATGGACTATCGATAATTTACACCTTAGGCTCTGCTTCTAACTTGGGCCCAAATTGTAAAATGGTCTTATCTATTGGCGATTTCGTTCCAATTCACATTCCAAGTAATATTCGGCATGCTAATTACATTGCCGGTTGCCAAATTGCATTATCTCTTATAGTTTCCGAGATATGGACTATCGATAATTTACACCTTAGGCTCTGCTTCTAACTTGGGCCCAAATTGTAAAATGGTCTTACCTATTGGCGATTTCGTTCCAATTCGCATTCCATGTAATATTCGGCATGCTAATTACATTGCCTGTTGCCAAATTGCATTATCTCTTATAGTTTCCGAGATATGGACTATCGATAATTTACACCTTAGGCTCTGCTTCTAACTTGGGCCCAAATTGTAAAATGGTCTTATCTATTGACGATTTCGTTCCAATTCACATTCCAAGTAATATTCGGCATGCTAATTACATTGCCTATTGCCAAATTGCATTATCTCTTATAGTTTCCGAGATATGGACTATCGATAATTTACACCTTAGGCTCTGCTTCTAACTTGGGCCCAAATTGTAAAATGGTCTTATCTATTGGCGATTTCGTTCCAATTCTTATTCCAAGTAATATTCGGCATGCTAATTACATTGCCGGTTGCCAAATTGCATTATCTCTTATAGTTTCCGAGATATGGACTATCGATAATTTACACCTTAGGCTCTGCTTCTAACTTGGGCCCAAATTGTAAAATGGTCTTATCTATTGGCGATTTCGTTCCAATTCACATTCCAATTAATATTCGGCATGCTAATTACATTGCCGGTTGCCAAATTGCATTATCTCTTATAGTTTCCGAGATATGGACTATCGATAATTTACACCTTAGGCTCTGCTTCTAACTTGGGCCCAAATTGTAAAATGGTCTTATCTATTGGCGATTTCGTTCCAATTCACATTCCAAGTAATATTCGGCATGCTAATTACATTGCCGGTTGCCAAATTGCATTATCTCTTATAGTTTCCGAGATATGGACTATCGATAATTTACACCTTAGGCTCTGCTTCTAACTTGGGCCCAAATTGTAAAATGGTCTTATCTATTGGCGATTTCGTTCCAATTCACATTCCAAGTAATATTCGGCATGTAATTACATTGCCGGTTCCCAAATTGAATTATCTCTTATAGTTTCCGAGATATGGACTATCGATAATTTACACCTTAGGCTCTGCTTCTAACTTGGGCCCAAATTGTAAAATGGTCTTACCTATTGGCGATTTCGTTCCAATTCATATTCCAAGTAATATTCGGCATGCTAATTACATTGCCGGTTGCCAAATTGCATTATCTCTTATAGTTTCCGAGATCTGGACTATCGATAATTTACACCTTAGGCTCTGCTTCTAACTTGGGCCCAAATTGTAAAATGGTCTTATCTATTGGCGATTTCGTTCCAATTCGCATTCCAAGTAATATTCGGCATGCTAATTACATTGCCGGTTGCCAAATTGCATTATCTCTTATAGTTTCCGAAATATGGACTATCGATAATTTACACCTTAGGCTCTGCTTCTAACTTGGGCCCAAATTGTAAAATGGTCTTATCTATTGGCGATTTCGTCCCAATTCACATTCCAAGTGATATTCGGCATGCTAATTACATTGCCGGTTGCGAAATTGCATTATCTCTTATAGTTTCCGAGATATGGACTATCGATAATTTACACCTTAGGCTCTGCTTCTAACTTGGGCCCAAATTGTAAAATGGTCTTATCTATTGGCGATTTCGTTCCAATTCACATTCCAAGTAATATTCGGCATGCTAATTACATTGCCGGTTGCCAAATTGCATTATCTCTTATAGTTTCCGAGATATGGACTATCGATAATTTACACCTTAGGCTCTGCTTCTAACTTGGGCCCAAATTGTAAAATGGTCTTATCTATTGGCGATTTCGTTCCAATTCACACTCCAAGTAATATTCGGCATGCTAATTACATTGCCGGTTGCGAAATTGCATTATCTCTTATAGTTTCCGAGATATGGACTATCGATAATTTACACCTTATGCTCTGCTTCTAACTTGGGCCCAAATTGTAAAATGGTCTTATCTATTGGCGATTTCGTTCCAATTCACATTCCAAGTAATATTCGGCATGCTAATTACATTGCCGGTTGCCAAATTGCATTATCTCTTATAGTTTCCGAGATATAGACTATCGATAATTTACACCTTAGGCTCTGCTTCTAACTTGGGCCCAAATTGTAAAATGGTCTTATCTATTGGCGATTTCGTTCCAATTCACATTCCAAGTAATATTCGGCATGCTAATTACATTGCCGGTTGCCAAAATGCATTATCTCTTATAGTTTCCGAGATATGGACTATCGATAATTTACACCTTAGGCTCTGCTTCTAACTTGGGCCCAAATTGTAAAATGGTCTTATCTATTGGCGATTTCGTCCCAATTCACATTCCAAGTGATATTCGGCATGCTAATTACATTGCCGGTTGCGAAATTGCATTATCTCTTATAGTTTCCGAGATATGGACTATCAATAATTTACACCTTAGGCTCTGCTTCTAACTTGGGCCCAAATTGTAAAATGGTCTTATCTATTGGCGATTTCGTTCCAATTCACATTTCAAGTAATATTCGGCATGCTAATTACATTGCCGGTTGCCAAATTGCATTATCTCTTATAGTTTCCGAGATATGGACTATCGATAATTTACACCTTAGGCTCTGCTTCTAACTTGGGCCCAAATTGTAAAATGGTCTTATCTATTGGCGATTTCGTTCCAATTCACATTCCAAGTAATATTCGGCATGCTAATTACATTGCCGGTTGCCAAATTGCATTATCTCTTATAGTTTCCGAGATATGGACTATCGATAATTTACACC
Source organism: Rhynchophorus ferrugineus (assembly GCF_030347505.1). Taxonomy (NCBI): domain Eukaryota; kingdom Metazoa; phylum Arthropoda; class Insecta; order Coleoptera; family Curculionidae; genus Rhynchophorus; species Rhynchophorus ferrugineus. The sequence goes on along the minus strand of NW_027472814.1, from coordinate 120,019 downwards.
TTAGGCTCTGCTTCTAACTTGGGCCCAAATTGTAAAATGGTCTTATCTATTGGCGATTTCGTACCAATTCACATTCCAAGTAATATTCGGCATGCTAATTACATTGCCGGTTGCCAAATTTCATTATCTCTTATAGTTTCCGAGATATGGACTATCGATAATTTACACCTTAGGCTCTGCTTCTAACTTGGGCCCAAATTGTAAAATGGTCTTATCTATTGGCGATTTCGTTCCAATTCACATTCCAAGTAATATTCGGCATGCTAATTACATTGCCGGATGCCAAATTGCATTATCTCTTATAGTTTCCGAGATATGGACTATCGATAATTTACACCTTAGGCTCTGCTTCTAACTTGGGCCCAAATTGTAAAATGGTCTTATCTATTGGCGATTTCGTCCCAATTCACATTCCAAGTGATATTCGGCATGCTAATTACATTGCCGGTTGCGAAATTGCATTATCTCTTATAGTTTCCGAGATATGGACTATCGATAATTTACACCTTAGGCTCTGCTTCTAACTTGGGCCCAAATTGTAAAATGTTCTTATCTATTGGCGATTTCGTTCCAATTCACATTCCAAGTAATATTCGGCATGCTAATTACATTGCCGGTTGCCAAATTGCATTATCTCTTATAGTTTCCGAGATATGGACTATCGATAATTTACACCTAAGGCTCTGCTTCTAACTTGGGCCCAAATTGTAAAATGGTCTTATCTATTGGCGATTTAGTTCCAATTCACATTCCAAGTAATATTCGGCATGCTAATTACATTGCCGGTTGCCAAATTGCATTATCTCTTATAGTTTCCGAGATATGGACTATCGATAATTTACACCTTAGGCTCTGCTTCTAACTTGGGCCCAAATTGTAAAATGGTCTTATCTATTGGCGATTTCGTTCCAATTCACATTCCAAGTAATATTCGGCATGCTTATTACATTGCCGGTTGCCAAATTGCATTATCTCTTATAGTTTCCGAGATATGGACTATCGATAATTTACACCTTAGGCTCTGCTTCTAACTTGGGCCCAAATTGTAAAATGGTCTTATCTATTGGCGATTTAGTTCCAATTCACATTCCAAGTAATATTCGGCATGCTAATTACATTGCCGGTTGCCAGATTGCATTATCTCTTATAGTTTCCGAGATATGGACTATCGATAATTTACACCTTAGGCTCTGCTTCTAACTTGGGCCCAAATTGTAAAATGGTCTTATCTATTGGCGATTTCGTTCCAATTCACATTCCAAGTAATATTCGGCATGCTAATTACATTGCCGGTTGCCAAATTGCATTATCTCTTATAGTTTCCGAGATATGGACTATCGATAATTTACACCTTAGGCTCTGCTTCTAACTTGGGCCCAAATTGTAAAATGGTCTTATCTATTGGCGATTTCGTTCCAATTCACATTCCAAGTAATATTCGGCATGCTAATTACATTGCCGGTTGCCAAATTGCATTATCTCTTATAGTTTCCGAGATATGGACTATCGATAATTTACACCTTAGGCTCTGCTTCTAACTTGGGCCCAAATTGTAAAATGGTCTTATCAATTGGCGATTTCGTTCCAATTCACATTCCAAGTAATATACGGCATGCTAATTACATTGCCGGTTGCCAAATTGCATTATCTCTTATAGTTTCCGAGATATGGACTATCGATAATTTACACCTTAGGCTCTGCTTCTAACTTGGGCCCAAATTGTAAAATGCTCTTATCTATTGGCGATTTCGTTCCAATTCACATTCCAAGTAATATTCGGCATGCTAATTACATTGCCGGTTGCCAAATTGCATTATCTCTTATAGTTTCCGAGATATGGACTATCGATAATTTACACCTTAGCCTCTGCTTCTAACTTGGGCCCAAATTGTAAAATGGTCTTATCTATTGGCGATTTCGTTCCAATTCACACTCCAAGTAATATTCGGCATGCTAATTACATTGCCGGTTGCGAAATTGCATTATCTCTTATAGTTTCCGAGATATGGACTATCGATAATTTACACCTTAGGCTCTGCTTCTAACTTGGGCCCAAATTGTAAAATGGTCTTATCTATTGGCGATTTCGTTCCAATTCACATTCCAAGTAATATTCGGCATGCTAATTACATTGCCGGTTGCCAAATTGCATTATCTCTTATAGTTTCCGAGATATGGACTATCGATAATTTACACCTTAGGCTCTGCTTCTAACTTGGGCCCAAATTGTAAAATGGTCTTATCTATTGGCGATTTCGTTCCAATTCACATTCCAAGTAATATTCGGCATGCTAATTACATTGCCGGTTGCCAAATTGCATTATCTCTTATAGTTTCCGAGATATGAACTATCGATAATTTACACCTTAGGCTCTGCTTCTAACTTGGGCCCAAATTATAAAATGGTCTTATCTATTGGCGATTTCGTCCCAATTCACATTCCAAGTGATATTCGGCATGCTAATTACATTGCCGGTTGCGAAATTGCATTATCTCTTATAGTTTCCGAGATATGGACTATCTATAATTTACACCTTAGGCTCTGCTTCTAACTTGGGCCCAAATTGTAAAATGGTCTTATCTATTGGCGATTTCGTTCCAATTCACATTCCAAGTAATATTCGGCATGCTAATTACATTGCCGGTTGCCAAATTGCATTATCTCTTATAGTTTCCGAGATATGGACTATCGATAATTTACACCTTAGGCTCTGCTTCTAACTTGGGCCCAAATTGTAAAATGGTCTTATCTATTGGCGATTTCGTTCCAATTCACATTCCAAGTAATATTCGGCATGCTAATTACATTGCCGGTTGCCAAATTGCATTATCTCTTATAGTTTCCGAGATATGGACTATCGATAATTTACACCTTAGGCTCTGCTTCTAACTTGGGCCCAAATTGTAAAATGGTCTTATCTATTGGCGATTTCGTTCCAATTCACATTCCAAGTAATATTCGGCATGCTAATTACATTGCCGGTTGCCAAATTGCATTATCTCTTATAGTTTCCGAGATATGGACTATCGATAATTTACACCTTAGGCTCTGCTTCTAACTTGGGCCCAAATTGTAAAATGGTCTTATCTATTGGCGATTTAGTTGCAATTCACATTCCAAGTAATATTCGGCATGCTAATTACATTGCCGGTTGCCAAATTGCATTATCTCTTATAGTTTCCGAGATATGGACTATCGATAATTTACACCTTAGGCTCTGCTTCTAACTTGGGCCCAAATTTTAAAATGGTTTTATCTATTGGCGATTTCGTTCCAATTCACATTCCAAGTAATATTCGGCATGCTAATTACATTGCCGGTTGCCAAATTGCATTATCTCTTATAGTTTCCGAGATATGGACTATCGATAATTTACACATTAGGCTCTGCTTCTAACTTGGGCCCAAATTGTAAAATGGTCTTATCTATTGGCGATTTCGTTCCAATTCACATTCCAAGTAATATTTGGCATGCTAATTACATTGCCGGTTGCCAAATTGCATTATCTCTTATAGTTTCCGAGATATGGACTATCGATAATTTACACCTTAGGCTCTGCTTCTAACTTGGGCCCAAATTGTAAAATGGTCTTATCTATTGGCGATTTCGTTCCAATTCACATTCCAAGTAATATTCGGCATGCTAATTACATGGCCGGTTGCCAAATTGCATTATCTCTTATAGTTTCCGAGATATGGACTATCGATAATTTACACCTTAGGCTCTGCTTCTAACTTGGGCCCAAATTGTAAAATGGTCTTATCTATTGGCGATTTCGTTCCAATTCACACTCCAAGTAATATTCGGCATGCTAATTACATTGCCGGTTGCGAAATTGCATTATCTCTTATAGTTTCCGAGATATGGACTATCGATAATTTACACCTTAGGCTCTGCTTCAAACTTGGGCCCAAATTGTAAAATGGTCTTATCTATTGGCGATTTCGTTCCAATTCACATTCCAAGTAATATTCTTCATGCTAATTACATTGCCGGTTGCCAAATTGCATTATCTCTTATAGTTTCCGAGATATAGACTATCGATAATTTACACCTTAGGCTCTGCTTCTAACTTGGGCCCAAATTGTAAAATGGTCTTATCTATTGGCGATTTCGTTCCAATTCACATTCCAAGTAATATTCGGCATGCTAATTACATTGCCGGTTGCCAAATTGCATTATCTCTTATAGTTTCCGAGATATGGACTATCGATAATTTACACCTTAGGCTCTGCTTCTAATTTGGGCCGAAATTGTAAAATGGCCTTATCTATTGGCGATTTCGTCCCAATTCACATTCCAAGTAATATTCGGCATGCTAATTACATTGCCGGTTGCAAAATTGCATTATCTCTTATAGTTTCAGAGATATGGACTATCGATAATTTACACCTTAGGCTCTGCTTCTAACTTGGGCCCAAATTGTAAAATGGTCTTATCTATTGGCAATTTAGTTCCAATTCACATTCCAAGTAATATTCGGCATGCTAATTACATTGCCGGTTGCCAAAATGCATTATCTCTTATAGTTTCCGAGATATGGACTATCGATAATTTACACCTTAGGCTCTGCTTCTAACTTGGGCCCAAATTGTAAAATGGTCTTATCTATTGGCGATTTCGTTCCAATTCACATTCCAAGTAATATTCGGCATGCTAATTACATTGCCGGTTGCCAAATTGCATTATCTCTTATAGTTTCCGAGATATGGACTATCGATAATTTACACCTTAGGCTCTGCTTCTAACTTGGGCCCAAATTGTAAAATGGTCTTATCTATTGGCGATTTCGTTCCAATTCACATTCCAAGTAATATTCGGCATGCTAATTACATTGCCGGTTGCCAAATTGCATTATCTCTTATAGTTTCCGAGATATGGACTATCGATAATTTACACCTCAGGCTCTGCTTTTAAATTGGGCCCAAATTGTAAAATGGTCTTATCAATTGGCGATTTCGTTCCAATTCACATTCCAAGTAATATTCGGCATGCTAATTACATTGCCGGTTGCCAAATTGAATTATCTCTTATAGTTTCCGAGATATGGACTATCGATAATTTACACCTTAGGCTCTGCTTCTAACTTGGGCCCAAATTGTAAAATGGTCTTACCTATTGGCGATTTCGTTCCAATTCACATTCCAAGTAATATTCGGCATGCTAATTACATTGCCGGTTGCCAAATTGCATTATCTCTTATAGTTTCCGAGATATGGACCATCGATAATTTACACCTTAGGCTCTGCTTCTAACTTGGGCCCAAATTGTAAAATGGTCTTATCTATTGGCGATTTCGTTCCAATTCACATTCCAAGTAATATTCGGCATGCTAATTACATTGCCGGTTGCCAAATTGCATTATCTCTTATAGTTTCCGAGATATGGACTATCGATAATTTACACCTTAGGCTCTGCTTCTAACTTGGGCCCAAATTGTAAAATGGTCTTATCTATTGGCGATTTCGTCCCAATTCACATTCCAAGTAATATTCGGCATGCTAATTACATTGCCGGTTGCGAAATTGCATTATCTCTTATAGTTTCCGAGATATGGACTATCGATAATTTACACCTTAGGCTCTGCTTCTAACTTGGGCCCAAATTGTAAAATGGTCTTATCTATTGGCGATTTCGTTGCAATTCACATTCCAAGTAATATTCGGCATGCTAATTACATTGCCGGTTGCCAAATTGCATTATCTCTTATAGTTTCCGAGATATGGACTATCGATAATTTACACCTTAGGCTCTGCTTCTAACTTGGGCCCAAATTGTAAAATGGTCTTATCTATTGGCGATTTAGTTGCAATTCACATTCCAAGTAATATTCGGCATGCTAATTACATTGCCGGTTGCCAAATTGCATTATCTCTTATAGTTTCCGAGATATGGACTATCGATAATTTACACCTTAGGCTCTGCTTCTAACTTGGGCCCAAATTGTAAAATGGTCTTATCTATTGGCGATTTCGTTCCAATTCACATTCCAAGTAATATTCGGCATGCTAATTACATTGCCGGTTGCCAAATTGCATTATCTCTTATAGTTTCCGAGATATGGACTATCGATAATTTACACCTTAGGCTCTGCTTCTAACTTGGGCCCAAATTGTAAAATGGTCTTATCTATTGGCGATTTCGTTCCAATTCACATTTCAAGTAATATTCGGCATGCTAATTACATTGCCGGTTGCCAAATTGCATTATCTCTTATAGTTTCCGAGATATGGACTATCGATAATTTACACCTTAGGCTCTGCTTCTAACTTGGGCCCAAATTGTAAAATGGTCTTATCTATTGGCGATTTAGTTGCAATTCACATTCCAAGTAATATTCGGCATGCTAATTACATTGCCGGTTGTCAAATTGCATTATCTCTTATAGTTTCCGAGATATGGACTATCGATAATTTACACCTTAGGCTCTGCTTCTAACTTGGGCCCAAATTGTAAAATGGTCTTTTCTATTGGCGATTTCGTTCCAATTCACATTCCAAGTAATATTCGGCATGCTAATTACATTGCCGGTTGCCAAATTGCATTATCTCTTATAGTTTCCGAGATATGGACTATCGATAATTTACACCTTAGGCTCTGCTTCTAACTTGGGCCCAAATTGTAAAATGGTCTTATCTATTGGCTATTTCGTTCCAATTCACATTCCAAGTAATATTCGGCATGCTAATTACATTGCCGGTTGCCAAATTGCATTATCTCTTATAGTTTCCGAGATATGGACTATCGATAATTTACACCTTAGGCTCTGCTTCTAACTTGGGCCCAAATTGTAAAATGGTCTTATCTATTGGCGATTTCGTTCCAATTCACACTCCAAGTAATATTCGGCATGCTAATTACATTGCCGGTTGCGAAATTGCATTATCTCTTATAGTTCCCGAGATATGGACTATCGATAATTTACACCTTAGGCTCTGCTTCTAACTTGGGCCCAAATTGTAAAATGATCTTATCTATTGGCGATTTCGTTCCAATTCACATTCCAAGTAATATTCGGCATGCTAATTACATTGCCGGTTGCCAAATTGCATTATCTCTTATAGTTTCCGAGATATGGACTATCGATAATTTACACCTTAGGCTCTGCTTCTAACTTGGGCCCAAATTGTAAAATGGTCTTATCTATTGGCGATTTCGTTCCAATTCACATTCCAAGTAATATTCGGCATGCTAATTACATTGCCGGTTGCCAAATTGAATTATCTCTTATAGTTTCCGAGATATGGACTATCGATAATTTACACCTTAGGCTCTGCTTCTAACTTGGGCCCAAATTGTAAAATGGTCTTACCTATTGGCGATTTCGTTCCAATTCACATTCCAAGTAATATTCGGCATGCTAATTACATTGCCGGTTGCCAAATTGCATTATCTCTTATAGTTTCCGAGATATGGACCATCGATAATTTACACCTTAGGCTCTGCTTCTAACTTGGGCCCAAATTGTAAAATGGTCTTATCTATTGGCGATTTCGTTCCAATTCACATTCCAAGTAATATTCGGCATGCTAATTACATTGCCGGTTGCCAAATTGCATTATCTCTTATAGTTTCCGAGATATGGACTATCGATAATTTACACCTTAGGCTCTGCTTCTAACTTGGGCCCAAATTGTAAAATGGTCTTATCTATTGGCGATTTCGTCCCAATTCACATTCCAAGTAATATTCGGCATGCTAATTACATTGCCGGTTGCGAAATTGCATTATCTCTTATAGTTTCCGAGATATGGACTATCGATAATTTACACCTTAGGCTCTGCTTCTAACTTGGGCCCAAATTGTAAAATGGTCTTATCTATTGGCGATTTCGTTGCAATTCACATTCCAAGTAATATTCGGCATGCTAATTACATTGCCGGTTGCCAAATTGCATTATCTCTTATAGTTTCCGAGATATGGACTATCGATAATTTACACCTTAGGCTCTGCTTCTAACTTGGGCCCAAATTGTAAAATGGTCTTATCTATTGGCGATTTAGTTGCAATTCACATTCCAAGTAATATTCGGCATGCTAATTACATTGCCGGTTGCCAAATTGCATTATCTCTTATAGTTTCCGAGATATGGACTATCGATAATTTACACCTTAGGCTCTGCTTCTAACTTGGGCCCAAATTGTAAAATGGTCTTATCTATTGGCGATTTAGTTGCAATTCACATTCCAAGTAATATTCGGCATGCTAATTACATTGCCGGTTGTCAAATTGCATTATCTCTTATAGTTTCCGAGATATGGACTATCGATAATTTACACCTTAGGCTCTGCTTCTAACTTGGGCCCAAATTGTAAAATGGTCTTTTCTATTGGCGATTTCGTTCCAATTCACATTCCAAGTAATATTCGGCATGCTAATTACATTGCCGGTTGCCAAATTGCATTATCTCTTATAGTTTCCGAGATATGGACTATCGATAATTTACACCTTAGGCTCTGCTTCTAACTTGGGCCCAAATTGTAAAATGGTCTTATCTATTGGCTATTTCGTTCCAATTCACATTCCAAGTAATATTCGGCATGCTAATTACATTGCCGGTTGCCAAATTGCATTATCTCTTATAGTTTCCGAGATATGGACTATCGATAATTTACACCTTAGGCTCTGCTTCTAACTTGGGCCCAAATTGTAAAATGGTCTTATCTATTGGCGATTTCGTTCCAATTCACACTCCAAGTAATATTCGGCATGCTAATTACATTGCCGGTTGCGAAATTGCATTATCTCTTATAGTTCCCGAGATATGGACTATCGATAATTTACACCTTAGGCTCTGCTTCTAACTTGGGCCCAAATTGTAAAATGATCTTATCTATTGGCGATTTCGTTCCAATTCACATTCCAAGTAATATTCGGCATGCTAATTACATTGCCGGTTGCCAAATTGCATTATCTCTTATAGTTTCCGAGATATGGACTATCGATAATTTACACCTTAGGCTCTGCTTCTAACTTGGGCCCAAATTGTAAAATGGTCTTATCTATTGGCGATTTCGTTCCAATTCACATTCCAAGTAATATTCGGCATGCTAATTACATTGCCGGTTGCCAAATTGAATTATCTCTTATAGTTTCCGAGATATGGACTATCGATAATTTACACCTTAGGCTCTGCTTCTAACTTGGGCCCAAATTGTAAAATGGTCTTACCTATTGGCGATTTCGTTCCAATTCACATTCCAAGTAATATTCGGCATGCTAATTACATTGCCGGTTGCCAAATTGCATTATCTCTTATAGTTTCCGAGATATGGACCATCGATAATTTACACCTTAGGCTCTGCTTCTAACTTGGGCCCAAATTGTAAAATGGTCTTATCTATTGGCGATTTCGTTCCAATTCACATTCCAAGTAATATTCGGCATGCTAATTACATTGCCGGTTGCCAAATTGCATTATCTCTTATAGTTTCCGAGATATGGACTATCGATAATTTACACCTTAGGCTCTGCTTCTAACTTGGGCCCAAATTGTAAAATGGTCTTATCTATTGGCGATTTCGTCCCAATTCACATTCCAAGTAATATTCGGCATGCTAATTACATTGCCGGTTGCGAAATTGCATTATCTCTTATAGTTTCCGAGATATGGACTATCGATAATTTACACCTTAGGCTCTGCTTCTAACTTGGGCCCAAATTGTAAAATGGTCTTATCTATTGGCGATTTCGTTGCAATTCACATTCCAAGTAATATTCGGCATGCTAATTACATTGCCGGTTGCCAAATTGCATTATCTCTTATAGTTTCCGAGATATGGACTATCGATAATTTACACCTTAGGCTCTGCTTCTAACTTGGGCCCAAATTGTAAAATGGTCTTATCTATTGGCGATTTAGTTGCAATTCACATTCCAAGTAATATTCGGCATGCTAATTACATTGCCGGTTGCCAAATTGCATTATCTCTTATAGTTTCCGAGATATGGACTATCGATAATTTACACCTTAGGCTCTGCTTCTAACTTGGGCCCAAATTGTAAAATGGTCTTATCTATTGGCGATTTCGTTCCAATTCACATTCCAAGTAATATTCGGCATGCTAATTACATTGCCGGTTGCCAAATTGCATTATCTCTTATAGTTTCCGAGATATGGACTATCGATAATTTACACCTTAGGCTCTGCTTCTAACTTGGGCCCAAATTGTAAAATGGTCTTATCTATTGGCGATTTCGTTCCAATTCACATTTCAAGTAATATTCGGCATGCTAATTACATTGCCGGTTGCCAAATTGCATTATCTCTTATAGTTTCCGAGATATGGACTATCGATAATTTACACCTTAGGCTCTGCTTCTAACTTGGGCCCAAATTGTAAAATGGTCTTATCTATTGGCGATTTAGTTGCAATTCACATTCCAAGTAATATTCGGCATGCTAATTACATTGCCGGTTGTCAAATTGCATTATCTCTTATAGTTTCCGAGATATGGACTATCGATAATTTACACCTTAGGCTCTGCTTCTAACTTGGGCCCAAATTGTAAAATGGTCTTTTCTATTGGCGATTTCGTTCCAATTCACATTCCAAGTAATATTCGGCATGCTAATTACATTGCCGGTTGCCAAATTGCATTATCTCTTATAGTTTCCGAGATATGGACTATCGATAATTTACACCTTAGGCTCTGCTTCTAACTTGGGCCCAAATTGTAAAATGGTCTTATCTATTGGCTATTTCGTTCCAATTCACATTCCAAGTAATATTCGGCATGCTAATTACATTGCCGGTTGCCAAATTGCATTATCTCTTATAGTTTCCGAGATATGGACTATCGATAATTTACACCTTAGGCTCTGCTTCTAACTTGGGCCCAAATTGTAAAATGGTCTTATCTATTGGCGATTTCGTTCCAATTCACACTCCAAGTAATATTCGGCATGCTAATTACATTGCCGGTTGCGAAATTGCATTATCTCTTATAGTTTCCGAGATATGGACTATCGATAATTTACACCTTAGGCTCTGCTTCTAACTTGGGCCCAAATTGTAAAATGATCTTATCTATTGGCGATTTCGTTCCAATTCACATTCCAAGTAATATTCGGCATGCTAATTACATTGCCGGTTGCCAAATTGCATTATCTCTTATAGTTTCCGAGATATGGACTATCGATAATTTACACCTTAGGCTCTGCTTCTAACTTGGGCCCAAATTGTAAAATGGTCTTATCTATTGGCGATTTCGTTCCAATTCACATTCCAAGTAATATTCGGCATGCTAATTACATTGCCGGTTGCCAAATTGAATTATCTCTTATAGTTTCCGAGATATGGACTATCGATAATTTACACCTTAGGCTCTGCTTCTAACTTGGGCCCAAATTGTAAAATGGTCTTACCTATTGGCGATTTCGTTCCAATTCACATTCCAAGTAATATTCGGCATGCTAATTACATTGCCGGTTGCCAAATTGCATTATCTCTTATAGTTTCCGAGATATGGACCATCGATAATTTACACCTTAGGCTCTGCTTCTAACTTGGGCCCAAATTGTAAAATGGTCTTATCTATTGGCGATTTCGTTCCAATTCACATTCCAAGTAATATTCGGCATGCTAATTACATTGCCGGTTGCCAAATTGCATTATCTCTTATAGTTTCCGAGATATGGACTATCGATAATTTACACCTTAGGCTCTGCTTCTAACTTGGGCCCAAATTGTAAAATGGTCTTATCTATTGGCGATTTCGTCCCAATTCACATTCCAAGTAATATTCGGCATGCTAATTACATTGCCGGTTGCGAAATTGCATTATCTCTTATAGTTTCCGAGATATGGACTATCGATAATTTACACCTTAGGCTCTGCTTCTAACTTGGGCCCAAATTGTAAAATGGTCTTATCTATTGGCGATTTCGTTGCAATTCACATTCCAAGTAATATTCGGCATGCTAATTACATTGCCGGTTGCCAAATTGCATTATCTCTTATAGTTTCCGAGATATGGACTATCGATAATTTACACCTTAGGCTCTGCTACTAACTTGGGCCCAAATTGTAAAATGGTCTTATCTATTGGCGATTTAGTTGCAATTCACATTCCAAGTAATATTCGGCATGCTAATTACATTGCCGGTTGCCAAATTGCATTATCTCTTATAGTTTCCGAGATATGGACTATCGATAATTTACACCTTAGGCTCTGCTTCTAACTTGGGCCCAAATTGTAAAATGGTCTTATCTATTGGCGATTTCGTTCCAATTCACATTCCAAGTAATATTCGGCATGCTAATTACATTGCCGGTTGCCAAATTGCATTATCTCTTATAGTTTCCGAGATATGGACTATCGATAATTTACACCTTAGGCTCTGCTTCTAACTTGGGCCCAAATTGTAAAATGGTCTTATCTATTGGCGATTTCGTTCCAATTCACATTTCAAGTAATATTCGGCATGCTAATTACATTTCCGGTTGCCAAATTGCATTATCTCTTATAGTTTCCGAGATATGGACTATCGATAATTTACACCTTAGGCTCTGCTTCTAACTTGGGCCCAAATTGTAAAATGGTCTTATCTATTGGCGATTTAGTTGCAATTCACATTCCAAGTAATATTCGGCATGCTAATTACATTGCCGGTTGTCAAATTGCATTATCTCTTATAGTTTCCGAGATATGGACTATCGATAATTTACACCTTAGGCTCTGCTTCTAACTTGGGCCCAAATTGTAAAATGGTCTTTTCTATTGGCGATTTCGTTCCAATTCACATTCCAAGTAATATTCGGCATGCTAATTACATTGCCGGTTGCCAAATTGCATTATCTCTTATAGTTTCCGAGATATGGACTATCGATAATTTACACCTTAGGCTCTGCTTCTAACTTGGGCCCAAATTGTAAAATGGTCTTATCTATTGGCTATTTCGTTCCAATTCACATTCCAAGTAATATTCGGCATGCTAATTACATTGCCGGTTGCCAAATTGCATTATCTCTTATAGTTTCCGAGATATGGACTATCGATAATTTACACCTTAGGCTCTGCTTCTAACTTGGGCCCAAATTGTAAAATGGTCTTATCTATTGGCGATTTCGTTCCAATTCACACTCCAAGTAATATTCGGCATGCTAATTACAATGCCGGTTGCGAAATTGCATTATCTCTTATAGTTTCCGAGATATGGACTATCGATAATTTACACCTTAGGCTCTGCTTCTAACTTGGGCCCAAATTGTAAAATGATCTTATCTATTGGCGATTTCGTTCCAATTCACATTCCAAGTAATATTCGGCATGCTAATTACATTGCCGGTTGCCAAATTGCATTATCTCTTATAGTTTCCGAGATATGGACTATCGATAATTTACACCTTAGGCTCTGCTTCTAACTTGGGCCCAAATTGTAAAATGGTCTTATCTATTGGCGATTTCGTTCCAATTCACATTCCAAGTAATATTCGGCATGCTAATTACATTGCCGGTTGCCAAATTGCATTATCTCTTATAGTTTCCGAGATATGGACTATCGATAATTTAAACCTTAGGCTCTGCTTCTAACTTTTGCCCAAATTGTAAAATGGTCTTATCTATTGGCGATTTCGTTCCAATTCATATTCCAAGTAATATTCGGCATGCTAATTACATTGCCGGTTGCCAAATTGCATTATCTCTTATAGTTTCCGAGATATGGACTATCGATAATTTACACCTTAGGCTCTGCTTCTAACTTGGGCCCAAATTGTAAAATGGTCTTATCTATTGGCGATTTAGTTGCAATTCACATTCCAAGTAATATTCGGCATGCTAATTACATTGCCGGTTGCCAAATTGCATTATCTCTTATAGTTTCCGAGATATGGACTATCGATAATTTACACCTTAGTCTCTGCTTCTAACTTGGGCCCAAATTGTAAAATGGTCTTATCTATTGGCGATTTCGTTCCAATTCACATTCCAAGTAATATTCGGCAAGCCAATTACATTGCCGGTTGCCTAATTACATTATCTCTTATAGTTTCCGAGATATGGACTATCGATAATTTACACCTTAGGCTCTGCTTCTAACTTGGGCCCAAATTGTAAAATGGTCTTATCTATTGGCGATTTCGTTCCAATTCACATTCCATGTAATATTCGGCATGCTAATTACATTGCCGGTTGCCAAATTGCATTATCTCTTATAGTTTCCGAGATATGGACTATCGATAATTTACACCTTAGGCTCTGCTTCTAACTTGTGCCCAAATTGTAAAATGGTCTTATCTATTGGCGATTTCGTTCCAATTCACACTCCAAGTAATATTCGGCATGCTAATTACATTGCCGGTTGCGAAATTGCATTATCTCTTATAGTTTCCGAGATATGGACTATCGATAATTTACACCTTAGGCTCTGCTTCTAACTTGGGCCCAAATTGTAAAATGGTCTTATCTATTGGCGATTTCGTTCCAATTCACATTCCAAGTAATATTCGGCATGCTAATTACATTGCCGGTTGCCAAATTGCATTATCTCTTATAGTTTCCGAGATATGGACTATCGATAATTTACACCTTAGGCTCTGCTTCTAACTTGGGCCCAAATTGTAAAATGGTCTTACCTATTGGCGATTCCGTTCCAATTCACATTCCAAGTAATATTTGGCATGCTAATTACATTGCCGGTTGCCAAATTGCATTTTCTCTTATAGTTTCCGAGATATGGACTATCGATAATTTACACCTTAGGCTCTGCTTCTAACTTGGGCCCAAATTGTAAAATGGTCTTATCTATTGGCGATTTCGTTCCAATTCACATTCCAAGTAATATTCGGCATGCTAATTACATTGCCGGTTGCCAAATTGCATTATCTCTTATAGTTTCCGAGATATGGACTATCGATAATTTACACCTTAGGCTCTGCTTCTAACTTGGGCCCAAATTGTAAAATGGTCTTATCTATTGGCGATTTCGTCCCAATTCACATTCCAAGTGATATTCGGCATGCTAATTACATTGCCGGTTGCGAAATTGCATTATCTCTTATAGTTTCCGAGATATGGACTATCGATAATTTGCACCTTAGGCTCTGCTTCTAACTTGCTCCCAAATTGTAAAATGGTCTTATCTATTGGCGATTTCGTTCCAATTCACATTCCAAGTAATATTCGGCATGCTAATTACATTGCCGGTTGCCAAATTGCATTATCTCTTATAGTTTCCGAGATATGGACTATCGATAATTTACACATTAGGCTCTGCTTCTAACTTGGGCCCAAATTGTAAAATGGTCTTATCTATTGGCGATTTCGTTCCAATTCACATTCCAAGTAATATTCGGCATGCTAATTACATTGCCGGTTGCCAAATTGAATTATCTCTTATAGTTTCCGAGATATGGACTATCGATAATTTACACCTTAGGCTCTGCTTCTAACTTGGGCCCAAATTGTAAAATGGTCTTATCTATTGGCGATTTCGTTCCAATTCACATTCCAAGTAATATTGGGCATGCTAATTACATTGCCGGTTGCCATATTGCATTATCTCTTATAGTTTCCGAGATATGGACTATCGATAATTTACACCATAGGCTCTGCTTCTAACTTGGGCCCAAATTGTAAAATGGTCTTACCTATTGGCGATTTCGTTCCAATTCACATTCCAAGTAATATTCGGCATGCTAATTACATTGCCGGTTGCCAAATTGCATTATCTCTTATAGTTTCCGAGATATGGACTATCGATAATTTACACCTTAGGCTCTGCTTCTAACTTGGGCCCAAATTGTAAAATGGTCTTATCTATTGGCGATTTCGTTCCAATTCACATTCCAATTAATATTCGGCATGCTAATTACATTGCCGGTTGCCAAATTGCATTATCTCTTATAGTTTCCGAGATATGGACTATCGATAATTTACACCTTAGGCTCTGCTTCTAACTTGGGCCCAAATTGTAAAATGGTCTTATCTATTGGCGATTTCGTTCCAATTCACATTCCAAGTAATATTCGGCATGCTAATTACATTGCCGGTTGTCAAATTGCATTATCTCTTATAGTTTCCGAGATATGGACTATCGATAATTTACACCTTAGGCTCTGCTTCTAACTTGGGCCCAAATAGTAAAATGGTCTTATCTATTGGCGATTTCGTTCCAATTCACATTCCAAGTAATATTCGGCATGCTAATTACATTGCCGGTTGCCAAATTGCATTATCTCTTATAGTTTCCGAGATATGGACTATCGATAATTTACACCTCAGGCTCTGCTTCTAACTTGGGCCCAAATTGTAAAATGGTCTTACCTATTGGCGATTTCGTTCCAATTCACATTCCAAGTAATATTCGGCATGCTAATTACATTGCCGGTTGCCAAATTGCATTATCTCTTATAGTTTCCGAGATATGGACTATCGATAATTTACACCTTAGGCTCTGCTTCTAACTTGGGCCCAAATTGTAAAATGGTCTTATCTATTGGCGATTTCGTTCCAATTCACATTCCAAGTAATATTCGGCATGCTAATTACATTGCCGGTTGCCAAATTGCATTATCTCTTATAGTTTCCGAGATATGGACTATCGATAATTTACACCTTAGGCTCTGCTTCTAACTTGGGCCCAAATTGTAAAATGGTCTTATCTATTGGCGATTTCGTCCCAATTCACATTCCAAGTGATATTCGGCATGCTAATTACATTGCCGGTTGCGAAATTGCATTATCTCTTATAGTTTCCGAGATATGGACTATCAATAATTTACACCTTAGGCTCTGCTTCTAACTTGGGCCCAAATTGTAAAATGGTCTTATCTATTGGCGATTTCGTTCCAATTCACATTCCAAGTAATATTCGGCATGCTAATTACATTGCCGGTTGCCAAATTGCATTATCTCTTATAGTTTCCGAGATATGGACTATCGATAATTTACACATTAGGCTCTGCTTCTAACTTGGGCCCAAATTGTAAAATGGTCTTATCTATTGGCGATTTCGTTCCAATTCACATTCCAAGTAATATTCGGCATGCTAATTACATTGCCGGTTGCCAAATTGCATTATCTCTTATAGTTTCCGAGATATGGACTATCGATAATTTACACCTTAGGCTCTGCTTCTAACTTGGACCCAAATTGTAAAATGGTCTTATCTATTGGCGATTTCGTTCCAATTCACATTCCAAGTAATATTCGGCATGCTAATTACATTGCCGGTTGCCAAATTGCATTATCTCTTATAGTTTCCGAGATATGGACTATCGATAATTTACACCTTAGGCTCTGCTTCTAACTTGGGCCCAAATTGTAAAATGGTCTTATCTATTGGCGATTTCGTTCCAATTCACACTCCAAGTAATATTCGGCATGCTAGTTACATTGCCGGTTGCGAAATTGCATTATCTCTTATAGTTTCCGAGATATGGACTATCGATAATTTACACCTTAGGCTCTGCTTCTAACTTGGGCCCAAATTGTAAAATGGTCTTATCTATTGGCGATTTCGTTCCAATTCACATTTCAAGTAATATTCGGCATGCTAATTACATTGCCGGTTGCCAAATTGCATTATCTCTTATAGTTTCCGAGATATGGACTATCGATAATTTACACATTAGGCTCTGCTTCTAACTTGGGCCCAAATTGTAAAATGGTCTTATCTATTGGCGATTTCGTTCCAATTCACATTCCAAGTAATATTCGGCATGCTAATTACGTTGCCGGTTGCCAAATTGCATTATCTCTTATAGTTTCCGAGATACGGACTATCGATAATTTACACCTTAGGCTCTGCTTCTAACTTGGACCCAAATTGTAAAATGGTCTTATCTATTGGCGATTTCGTTCCAATTCACATTCCAAGTAATATTCGGCATGCTAATTACATTGCCGGTTGCCAAATTGCATTATCTCTTATAGTTTCCGAGATATGGACTATCGATAATTTACACCTTAGGCTCTGCTTCTAACTTGGGCCCAAATTGTAAAATGGTCTTATCTATTGGCGATTTCGTTCCAATTCACACTCCAAGTAATATTCGGCATGCTAATTACATTGCCGGTTGCGAGATTGCATTATCTCTTATAGTTTCCGAGATATGGACTATCGATAATTTACACCTTAGGCTCTGCTTCTAACTTGGGCCCAAATTGTAAAATGGTCTTATCTATTGGCGATTTCGTTCCAATTCACATTCCAAGTAATATTCGGCATGCTAATTACATTGCCGGTTGCCAAATTGCATTATCTCTTATAGTTTCCGAGATATGGACTATCGATAATTTACACCTTAGGCTCTGCTTCTAACTTGGGCCCAAATTGTAAAATGGTCTTATCTATTGGCGATTTCGTTCCAATTCACATTCCAAGTAATATTCGGCATGCTAATTACATTGCCGGTTGCCAAATTGCATTATCTCTTATAGTTTCCGAGATATGGACTATCGATAATTTACACCTTAGGCTCTGCTTCTAACTTGGGCCCAAATTGTAAAATGGTCTTACCTATTGGCGATTCCGTTCCAATTCACATTCCAAGTAATGTTCGGCATGCTAATTACATTGCCGGTTGCCAAATTGCATTATCTCTTATAGTTTCCGAGATATGGACTATCGATAATTTACACCTTAGGCTCTGCTTCTAACTTGGGCCCAAATTGTAAAATGGTCTTATCTATTAGCGATTTCGTCCCAATTCACATTCCAAGTGATATTCGGCATGCTAATTACATTGCCGGTTGCGAAATTGCATTATCTCTTATAGTTTCCGAGATATGGACTATCGATAATTTGCACCTTAGGCTCTGCTTCTAACTTGCTCCCAAATTGTAAAATGGTCTTATCTATTGGCGATTTCGTTCCAATTCACATTCCAAGTAATATTCGGCATGCTAATTACATTGCCGGTTGCCAAATTGCATTATCTCTTATAGTCTCCGAGATATGGACTATCGATAATTTACACCTTAGGCTCTGCTTCTAACTTGGGCCCAAATTGTAAAATGGTCTTACCTATTGGCGATTTCGTTCCAATTCACATTCCAAGTAATATTCGGCATGCTAATTACATTGCCGGTTGCCAAATTGCATTATCTCTTATAGTTTCCGAGATATGGACTATCGATAATTTACACCTTAGGCTCTGCTTCTAACTTGGGCCCAAATTGTAAAATGGTCTTATCTATTGGCGATTTCGTTCCAATTCACATTCCAAGTAATATTCGGCATGCTAATTACATTGCCGGTTGCCAAATTGCATTATCTCTTATAGTTTCCGAGATATGGACTATCAATAATTTACACCTTAGGCTCTGCTTCTAACTTGGGCCCAAATTGTAAAATGGTCTTACCTATTGGCGATTCCGTTCCAATTCACATTCCAAGTAATATTCGGCATGCTAATTACATTGCCGGTTGCCAAATTGCATTATCTCTTATAGTTTCCGAGATATGGACTATCGATAATTTACACCTTAGGCTCTGCTTCTAACTTGGGCCCAAATTGTAAAATGGTCTTATCTATTGGCGATTTCGTTCCAATTCACATTCCAAGTAATATTCGGCATGCTAATTACATTGCCGGTTGCTAAATTGCATTATCTCTTATAGTTTCCGAGATATGGACTATCGATAATTTACACCTTAGGCTCTGCTTCTAACTTGGGCAAAAATTGTAAAATGGTCTTATCTATTGGCGATTTCGTCCCAATTCACATTCCAAGTGATATTCGGCATGCTAATTACATTGCCGTTTGCGAAATTGCATTATCTCTTATAGTTTCCGAGATATGGACTATCGATAATTTGCACCTTAGGCTCTGCTTCTAACTTGCTCCCAAATTGTAAAATGGTCTTATCTATTGGCGATTTCGTTCCAATTCACATTCCAAGTAATATTCGGCATGCTAATTACATTGCCGGTTGCCAAATTGCATTATCTCTTATAGTCTCCGAGATATGGACTATCGATAATTTACACCTTAGGCTCTGCTTCTAACTTGGGCCCAAATTGTAAAATGGTCTTACCTATTGGCGATTTCGTTCCAATTCACATTCCAAGTAATATTCGGCATGCTAATTACATTGCCGGTTGCCAAATTGCATTATCTCTTATAGTTTCCGAGATATGGACTATCGATAATTTACACCTTAGGCTCTGCTTCTAACTTGGGCCCAAATTGTAAAATGGTCTTATCTATTGGCGATTTCGTTCCAATTCACATTCCAAGTAATATTCGGCATGCTAATTACATTGCCGGTTGCCAAATTGCATTATCTCTTATAGTTTCCGAGATATGGACTATCGATAATTTACACCTTAGGCTCTGCTTCTAACTTGGGCCCAAATTGTAAAATGGTCTTATCTATTGGCGATTTCGTCCCAATTCACATTCCAAGTGATATTCGGCATGCTAATTACATTGCCGGTTGCGAAATTGCATTATCTCTTATAGTTTCCGAGATATGGACTATCAATAATTTACACCTTAGGCTCTGCTTCTAACTTGGGCCCAAATTGTAAAATGGTCTTATCTATTGGCGATTTCGTTCCAATTCACATTCCAAGTAATACTCGGCATGCTAATTACATTGCCGGTTGCCAAATTGCATTAGCTCTTATAGTTTCCGAGATATGGACTATCGATAATTTACACATTAGGCTCTGCTTCTAACTTGGGCCCAAATTGTAAAATGGTCTTATCTATTGGCGATTTCGTTCCAATTCACATTCCAAGTAATATTCGGCATGCTAATTACATTGCCGGTTGCCAAATTGCATTATCTCTTATAGTTTCCGAGATATGGACTATCGATAATTTACACCTTAGGCTCTGCTTCTAACTTGGGCCCAAATTGTAAAATGGTCTTATCTATTGGCGATTTCGTTCCAATTCACATTCCAAGTAATATTCGGCATGCTAATTACATTGCCGGTTGCCAAATTGCATTATCTCTTATAGTTTCCGAGATATGGACTATCGATAATTTACACCTTAGGCTCTGCTTCTAACTTGGGCCCAAATTGTAAAATGGTCTTATCTATTGGCGATTTCGTTCCAATTCACACTCCAAGTAATATTCGGCATGCTAATTACATTGCCGGTTCCGAAATTGCATTATCTCTTATAGTTTCCGAGATATGGACTATCGATAATTTACACCTTAGGCTCTGCTTCTAACTTGGGCCCAAATTGTAAAATGGTCTTATCTATTGGCGATTTCGTTCCAATTCACATTCCAAGTAATATTCGGCATGCTAATTACATTGCCGGTTGCCAAATTGCATTATCTCTTATAGTTTCCGAGATATGGACTATCGATAATTTACACCTTAGGCTCTGCTTCTAACTTGGGCCCAAATTGTAAAATGGTCTTATCTATTGGCGATTTCGTTCCAATTCACATTCCAAGTAATATTCGGCATGCTAATTACATTGCCGGTTGCCAAATTGCATTATCTCTTATAGTTTCCGAGATATGGACTATCGATAATTTACACCTTAGGCTCTGCTTCTAACTTGGGCCCAAATTGTAAAATGGTCTTATCTATTGGCGATTTCGTCCCAATTCACATTCCAAGTGATATTCGGCATGCTAATTACATTGCCGTTTGCGAAATTGCATTATCTCTTATAGTTTCCGAGATATGGACTATCGATAATTTGCACCTTAGGCTCTGCTTCTAACTTGCTCCCAAATTGTAAAATGGTCTTATCTATTGGCGATTTCGTTCCAATTCACATTCCAAGTAATATTCGGCATGCTAATTACATTGCCGGTTGCCAAATTGCATTATCTCTTATAGTCTCCGAGATATGGACTATCGATAATTTACACCTTAGGCTCTGCTTCTAACTTGGGCCCAAATTGTAAAATGGTCTTATCTATTGGCGATTTCGTTCCAATTCACATTCCAAGTAATATTCGGCATGCTAATTACATTGCCGGTTGCCAAATTGAATTATCTCTTATAGTTTCCGAGATATGGACTATCGATAATTTACACCTTAGGCTCTGCTTCTAACTTGGGCCCATATTGTAAAATGGTCTTATCTATTGGCGATTTCGTTCCAATTCACATTCCAAGTAATATTGGGCATGCTAATTACATTGCCGGTTGCCAAATTGCATTATCTCTTATAGTTTCCGAGATATGGACTATCGATAATTTACACCATAGGCTCTGCTTCTAACTTGGGCCCAAATTGTAAAATGGTCTTACCTATTGGCGATTTCGTTCCAATTCACATTCCAAGTAATATTCGGCATGCTAATTACATTGCCGGTTGCCAAATTGCATTATCTCTTATAGTTTCCGAGATATGGACTATCGATAATTTACACCTTAGGCTCTGCTTCTAACTTGGGCCCAAATTGTAAAATGGTCTTATCTATTGGCGATTTCGTTCCAATTCACATTCCAATTAATATTCGGCATGCTAATTACATTGCCGGTTGCCAAATTGCATTATCTCTTATAGTTTCCGAGATATGGACTATCGATAATTTACACTTTAGGCTCTGCTTCTAACTTGGGCCCAAATTGTAAAATGGTCTTATCTAATGGCGATTTCGTTCCAATTCACATTCCAAGTAATATTCGGCATGCTAATTACATTGCCGGTTGCCAAATTGCATTATCTCTTATAGTTTCCGAGATATGGACTATCGATAATTTACACCTTAGGCTCTGCTTCTAACTTGGGCCCAAATTGTAAAATGGTCTTATCTATTGGCGATTTCGTTCCAATTCACATTCCAAGTAATATTCGGCATGCTAATTACATTGCCGGTTGCCAAATTGCATTATCTCTTATAGTTTCCGAGATATGGACTATCGATAATTTACACCTTAGGCTCTGCTTCTAACTTGGGCCCAAATTGTAAAATGGTCTTATCTATTGGCGATTTCGTTCCAATTCACATTCCAAGTAATATTCGGCATGCTAATTACATTGTCGGTTGCCAAATTGAATTATCTCTTATAGTTTCCGAGATATGGACTATCGATAATTTACACCTTAGGCTCTGCTTCTAACTTGGGCCCAAATTGTAAAATGGTCTTACCTATTGGCGATTTCGTT
The DNA here is from genome assembly GCF_030347505.1 of Rhynchophorus ferrugineus. NCBI lineage: Eukaryota > Metazoa > Arthropoda > Insecta > Coleoptera > Curculionidae > Rhynchophorus > Rhynchophorus ferrugineus. Next base: position 96,972 of record NW_027472814.1, on the reverse strand, counting down.
CCAATTCACATTCCAAGTAATATTCGGCATGCTAATTACATTGCCGGTTGCCAAATTGCATTATCTCTTATAGTTTCCGAGATATGGACTATCGATAATTTACACCTTAGGCTCTGCTTCTAACTTGGGCCCAAATTGTAAAATGGTCTTATCTATTGGCGATTTCGTTCCAATTCACATTCCAAGTAATATTCGGCATGCTAATTACATTGCCGGTTGCCAAATTGCATTATCTCTTATAGTTTCCGAGATATGGACTATCGATAATTTACACCTTAGGCTCTGCTTCTAACTTGGGCCCAAATTGTAAAATGGTCTTATCTATTGGCGATTTCGTTCCAATTCACATTCCAAGTAATATTCGGCAGCTAATTACATTGCCGGTTGCCAAATTGCATTATCTCTTATAGTTTCCGAGATATGGACTATCGATAATTTACACCTTAGGCTCTGCTTCTAACTTGGGCCCAAATTGTAAAATGGTCTTATCTATTGGCGATTTCGTTCCAATTCACATTCCAAGTAATATTCGGCATGCTAATTACATTGCCGGTTGCCAAATTGCATTATCTCTTATAGTTTCCGAGATATGGACTATCGATAATTTACACCTTAGGCTCTGCTTCTAACTTGGGCCCAAATTGTAAAATGGTCTTATCTATTGGCGATTTCGTTCCAATTCACACTCCTAGTAATATTCGGCATGCTAATTACATTGCCGGTTGCGAAATTGCATTATCTCTTATAGTTTCCGAGATATGGACTATCAATAATTTACACCTTAGGCTCTGCTTCTAACTTGGGCCCAAATTGTAAAATGGTCTTATCTATTGGCGATTTCGTTCCAATTCACATTCCAAGTAATAATCGGCATGCTAATTACATTGCCGGTTGCCAAATTGCATTATCTCTTATAGTTTCCGAGATATGGACTATCGATAATTTACACCTTAGGCTCTGCTTCTAACTTGGGCCCAAATTGTAAAATGGTCTTATCTATTGGCAATTTCGTTCCAATTCACATTCCAAGTAATATTCGGCATGCTAATTACATTGCCGGTTGCGAAATTGCATTATCTCTTATAGTTTCAGAGATATGGACTATCGATAATTTACACCTTAGGCTCTGCTTCTAACTTGGGCCCAAATTGTAAAATGGTCTTATCTAATGGCAATTTCGTTCCAATTCACATTCCAAGTAATATTCGGCATGCTAATTACATTGCCGGTTGCGAAATTGCATTATCTCTTATAGTTTCAGAGATATGGACTATCGATAATTTACACCTTAGGCTCTGCTTCTAACTTGGGCCCAAATTGTAAAATGGTCTTATCTATTGGCAATTTCGTTCCAATTCACATTCCAAGTAATATTCGGCATGCTAATTACATTGCCGGTTGCGAAATTGCATTATCTCTTATAGTTTCAGAGATATGGATTATCGATAATTTACACCTTAGGCTCTGCTTCTAACTTGGGCCCAAATTGTAAAATGGCCTTATCTATTGGCGATTTCGTCCCAATTCACATTCCAAGTAATATTCGGCATGCTAATTACATTGCCGGTTGCGAAATTGCATTATCTCTTATAGTTTCAGAGATATGGACTATCGATAATTTACACCTTAGGCTCTGCTTCTAACTTGGGCCCAAATTGTAAAATGGTCTTATCTATTGGCAATTTCGTTCCAATTCACATTCCAAGTAATATTCGGCATGCTAATTACATTGCCGGTTGCCAAATTGCATTATCTCTTATAGTTTCCGAGATATGGACTATCGATAATTTACACCTTAGGCTCTGCTTCTAACTTGGGCCCAAATTGTAAAATGGTCTTATCTATTGGCGATTTCGTTCCAATTCACATTCCAAGTAATATTCGGCATGCTAATTACATTGCCGGTTGCCAAATTGCATTAACTCTTATAGTTTCCGAGATATGGACTATCGATAATTTACACCTTAGGCTCTGCTTCTAACTTGGGCCCAAATTGTAAAATGGTCTTATCTATTGGCGATTTCGTTCCAATTCACATTCCAAGTAATATTCGGCATGCTAATTACATTGCCGGTTGCCAAATTGCATTATCTCTTATAGTTTCCGAGATATGGACTATCGATAATTTACACCATAGGCTCTGCTTCTAACTTGGGCCCAAATTGTAAAATGGACTTATCTATTGGCGATTTCGTTCCAATTCACATTCCAAGTAATATTCGGCATGCTAATTACATTGCCGGTTGCCAAATTGCATTATCTCTTATAGTTTCCGAGTTATGGACTATCGATAATTTACACCTTAGGCTCTGCTTCTAACTTGGGCCCAAATTGTAAAATGGTCTTATCTATTGGCGATTTCGTTCCAATTCACATTCCAAGTAATATTCGGCATGCTAATTACATTGCCGGTTGCCAAATTGCATTATCTCTTATAGTTTCCGAGATATGGACTATCGATAATTTACACCTTAGGCTCTGCTTCTAACTTGGGCCCAAATTGTAAAATGGTCTTATCTATTGGCGATTTCGTTCCAATTCACATTCCAAGTAATATTCGGCATGCTAATTACATTGCCGGTTGCCAAATTGAATTATCTCTTATAGTTTCCGAGATATGGACTATCGATAATTTACACCTTAGGCTCTGCTTCTAACTTGGGCCCAAATTGTAAAATGGTCTTACCTATTGGCGATTTCGTTAAAATTCACATTCCAAGTAATATTCGGCATGCTAATTACATTGCCGGTTGCCAAATTGCATTATCTCTTATAGTTTCCGAGATATGGACTATCGATAATTTACACCTTAGGCTCTGCTTCTAACTTGGGCCCAAATTGTAAAATGGTCTTATCTATTGGCGATTTCGTTCCAATTCACATTCCAAGTAATATTCGGCATGCTAATTACATTGCCGGTTGCCAAATTGCATTATCTCTTATAGTTTCCGAGATATGGACTATCGATAATTTACACCTTAGGCTCTGCTTCTAACTTGGGCCCAAATTGTAAAATTGTCTTATCTATTGGCTATTTCGTCCCAATTCACATTCCAAGTGATATTCGGCATGCTAATTACATTGCCGGTTGCGAAATTGCATTATCTCTTATAGTTTCCGAGATATGGACTATCAATAATTTACACCTTAGGCTCTGCTTCTAACTTGGGCCCAAATTGTAAAATGATCTTATCTATTGGCGATTTCGTTCCAATTAACATTCCAAGTAATATTCGGCATGCTAATTACATTGCCGGTTGCCAAATTGCATTATCTCTTATAGTTTCCGAGATATGGACTATCGATAATTTACACCTTAGGCTCTGCTTCTAACTTGGGCCCAAATTGTAAAATGGTCTTATCTATTGGCGATTTAGTTGAAATTCACATTCCAAGTAATATTCGGCATGCTAATTACATTGCCGGTTGCCAAATTGCATTATCTCTTATAGTTTCCGAGATATGGACTATCGATAATTTACACCTTAGGCTCTGCTTCTAACTTGGGCCCAAATTGTAAAATGGTCTTATCTATTGGCGATTTCGTTCCAATTCACATTCCAAGTAATATTCGGCATGCTAATTACATTGCCGGTTGCCAAATTGCATTATCTCTTATAGTTTCCGAGATATGGACTATCGATAATTTACACCTTAGGCTCTGCTTCTAACTTGGGCCCAAATTGTAAAATGGTCTTATCTATTGGCGATTTCGTTCCAATTCACATTCCAAGTAATATTCGGCATGCTAATTACATTGCCGGTTGCCAAATTGCATTATCTCTTATAGTTTCCGAGATATGAACTATCGATAATTTACACCTTAGGCTCTGCTTCTATCTTGGGCCCAAATTGTAAAATGGTCTTATCTATTGGCGATTTCGTTCCAATTCACACTCCAAGTAATATTCGGCATGCTAATTACATTGCCGGTTGCGAAATTGCATTATCTCTTATAGTTTCCGAGATATGGACTATCGATAATTTACACCTTAGGCTCTGCTTCTAACTTAGGCCCAAATTGTAAAATGGTCTTATCTATTGGCGATTTCGTTCCAATTCACATTCCAAGTAATATTCGGCATGCTAATTACATTGCCGGTTGCCAAATTGCATTATCTCTTATAGTTTCCGAGATATGGACTATCGATAATTTACACCTTAGGCTCTGCTTCTAACTTGGGCCCAAATTGTAAAATGGTCTTATCTATTGGCGATTTCGTTCCAATTCACATTCCAAGTAATATTCGGCATGCTAATTACATTGCCGGTTGCCAAATTGCATTATCTCTTATAGTTTCCGAGATATGGACTATCGATAATTTACACCTTAGGCTCTGCTTCTAACTTGGGCCCAAATTGTAAAATGGTCTTATCTATTGGCGATTTCGTTCCAATTCACATTCCAAGTAATATTCGGCATGCTAATTACATTGCCGGTTGCCAAATTGCATTATCTCTTATAGTTTCCGAGATATGGACTATCGATAATTTACACCATAGGCTCTGCTTCTAACTTGGGCCCAAATTGTAAAATGGTCTTATCTATTGGCGATTTCGTTCCAATTCACATTCCAAGTAATATTCGGCATGCTAATTACATTGCCGGTTGCCAAATTGCATTATCTCTTATAGTTTCCGAGATATGGACTATCGATAATTTACACCTTAGGCTCTGCTTCTAACTTGCTCCCAAATTGTAAAATGGTCTTATCTATTGGCGATTTCGTTCCAATTCACATTCCAAGTAATATTCGTCATGCTAATTACATTGCCGGTTGCCAAATTGCATTATCTCTTATAGTTTCCGAGATATGGACTATCGATAATTTACACCTTAGGCTCTGCTTCTAACTTGGCCCCAAATTGTAAAATGGTCTTATCTATTGGCGATTTCGTTCCAATTCACATTCCAAGTAATATTCGGCATGCTAATTACATTGCCGGTTGCCAAATTGAATTATCTCTTATAGTTTCCGAGATATGGACTATCGATAATTTACACCTTAGGCTCTGCTTCTAACTTGGGCCCAAATTGTAAAATGGTCTTATCTATTGGCGATTTCGTTCCAATTCACATTCCAAGTAATATTGGGCATGCTAATTACATTGCCGGTTGCCATATTGCATTATCTCTTATAGTTTCCGAGATATGGACTATCGATAATTTACACCATAGGCTCTGCTTCTAACTTGGGCCCAAATTGTAAAATGGTCTTATCTATTGGCGATTTCGTTCCAATTCACATTCCAAGTAATATTCGGCATGCTAATTACATTGCCGGTTGCCAAATTGCATTATCTCTTATAGTTTCCGAGATATGGACTATCGATAATTTACACCTTAGGCTCTGCTTCTAACTTGCTCCCAAATTGTAAAATGGTCTTATCTATTGGCGATTTCGTTCCAATTCACATTCCAAGTAATATTCGGCATGCTAATTACATTGCCAGTTGCCAAATTGTATTATCTCTTATAGTTTCCGAGATATGGACTATCGATAATTTACACCTTAGGATCTGCTTCTAACTTGGGCCCAAATTGTAAAATGGTCTTACCTATTGGCGATTTCGTTCCAATTCACATTCCAAGTAATATTCGGCATGCTAATTACATTGCCGGTTGCCAAATTGCATTATCTCTTATAGTTTCCGAGATATGGACTATCGATAATTTACACCTTAGGCTCTGCTTCTAACTTGCTCCCAAATTGTAAAATGGTCTTATCTATTGGCGATTTCGTTCCAATTCACATTCCAAGTAATATTCGGCATGCTAATTACATTGCCGGTTGCCAAATTGTATTATCTCTTATAGTTTCCGAGATATGGACTATCGATAATTTACACCTTAGGATCTGCTTCTAACTTGGGCCCAAATTGTAAAATGGTCTTACCTATTGGCGATCTCGTTCCAATTCACATTCCAAGTAATATTCGGCATGCTAATTACATTGCCGGTTGCCAAATTGCATTATCTCTTATAGTTTCCGAGATATGGACTATCGATAATTTACACCTTAGGCTCTGCTTCTAACTTGGGCCCAAATTGTAAAATGGCCTTATCTATTGGCGATTTCGTTCCAATTCACATTCCAAGTAATATTCGGCATGCTAATTACATTGCCGGTTGCCAAATTGCATTATCTCTTATAGTTTCCGAGATATGGACTATCGATAATTTACACCTTAGGCTCTGCTTCTAACTTGGGCCCAAATTGTAAAATGGTCTTATCTATTGGCGATTTCGTTCCAATTCACATTCCAAGTAATATTCGGCATGCTAATTACATTGCCGGTTGCCAAATTGCATTATCTCTTATAGTTTCCGAGATATGGACTATCGATAATTTACACCTTAGGCTCTGCTTCTAACTTGGGCCCAAATTGTAAAATGGCCTTATCTATTGGCGATTTCGTCCCAATTCACATTCCAAGTAATATTCGGCATGCTAATTACATTGTCGGTTGCGAAATTGCATTATCTCTTATAGTTTCAGAGATATGGACTATCGATAATTTACACCTTAGGCTCTGCTTCTAACTTGGGCCCAAATTGTAAAATGGTCTTATCTATTGGCAATTTCGTTCCAATTCACATTCCAAGTAATATTCGGCATGCTAATTACATTGCCGGTTGCCAAATTGCATTATCTCTTATAGTTTCCGAGATATGGACTATCGATAATTTACACCTTAGGCTCTGCTTCTAACTTGGGCCCAAATTGTAAAATGGTCTTATCTTTTGGCGATTTCGTTCCAATTCACATTCCAAGTAATATTCGGCATGCTAATTACATTGCCGGTTGCCAAATTGCATTAACTCTTATAGTTTCCGAGATATGGACTATCGATAATTTACACCTTAGGCTCTGCTTCTAACTTGGGCCCAAATTGTAAAATGGTCTTATCTATTGGCGATTTTGTTCCAATTCACATTCCAAGTAATATTCGGCATGCTAATTACATTGCCGGTTGCCAAATTGCATTATCTCTTATAGTTTCCGAGATATGGACTATCGATAATTTACACCATAGGCTCTGCTTCTAACTTATGCCCAAATTGTAAAATGGCCTTATCTATTGGCGATTTCGTTCCAATTCACATTCCAAGTAATATTCGGCATGCTAATTACATTGCCGGTTGCCAAATTGCATTATCTCTTATAGTTTCCGAGTTATGGACTATCGATAATTTACACCTTAGGCTCTGCTTCTAACTTGGGCCCAAATTGTAAAATGGTCTTATCTATTGGCGATTTCGTTCCAATTCACATTCCAAGTAATATTCGGCATGCTAATTACATTGCCGGTTGCCAAATTGCATTATCTCTTATAGTTTCCGAGATATGGACTATCGATAATTTACACCTTAGGCTCTGCTTCTAACTTGGACCCAAATTGTAAAATGGTCTTATCTATTGGCGATTTCGTTCCAATTCACATTCCAAGTAATATTCGGCATGCTAATTACATTGCCGGTTGCCAAATTGAATTATCTCTTATAGTTTCCGAGATATGGACTATCGATTATTTACACCTTAGGCTCTGCTTCTAACTTGGGCCCAAATTGTAAAATGGTCTTATCTATTGGCGATTTCGTTCCAATTCACATTCCAAGTAATATTCGGCATGCTAATTACATTGCCGGTTGCCAAATTGCATTATCTCTTATAGTTTCCGAGATATGGACTATCGATAATTTACACCTTAGGCTCTGCTTCTAACTTGGGCCCAAATTGTAAAATGGTCTTATCTATTGGCGATTTCGTCCCAATTCACATTCCAAGTGATATTCGGCATGCTAATTACATTGCCGGTTGCGAAATTGCATTATCTCTTATAGTTTCCGAGATATGGACTATCAATAATTTACACCTTAGGCTCTGCTTCTAACTTGGGCCCAAATTGTAAAATGGTCTTATCTATTGGCGATTTCGTTCCAATTCACATTCCAAGTAATATTCGGCATGCTAATTACATTGCCGGTTGCCAAATTGCATTATCTCATATAGTATCCGAGATATGGACTATCGATAATTTACACCTTAGGCTCTGCTTCTAACTTGGGCCCAAATTGTAAAATGGTCTTATCTATTGGCGATTTAGTTGCAATTCACATTCCAAGTAATATTCGGCATGCTAATTACATTGCCGGTTGCCAAATTGCATTATCTCTTATAGTTTCCGAGATATGGACTATCGATAATTTACACCTTAGGCTCTGCTTCTAACTTGGGCCCAAATTGTAAAATGGTCTTATCTATTGGCGATTTCGTTCCAATTCACATTCCAAGTAATATTTGGCATGCTAATTACATTGCCGGTTGCCAAATTGCATTATCTCTTATAGTTTCCGAGATATGGACTATCGATAATTTACACCTTAGGCTCTGCTTCTAACTTGCTCCCAAATTGTAAAATGGTCTTATCTATTGGCGATTTCGTTCCAATTCACATTCCAAGTAATATTCGGCATGCTAATTACATTGCCGGTTGCCAAATTGCATTATCTCTTATAGTTTCCGAGATATGGACTATCGATAATTTACACCTTAGGCTCTGCTTCTAACTTGGGCCCAAATTGTAAAATGGTCTTATCTATTGGCGATTTCGTTCCAATTCACACTCCAAGTAATATTCGGCATGCTAATTACATTGCCGGTTGCGAAATTGCATTATCTCTTATAGTTTCCGAGATATGGACTATCGATAATTTACACCTTAGGCTCTGCTTCTAACTTGGGCCCAAATTGTAAAATGGTCTTATCTATTGGCGATTTCGTTCCAATTCACATTCCAAGTAATATTTGGCATGCTAATTACATTGCCGGTTGCCAAATTGCATTATCTCTTATAGTTTCCGAGATATGGACTATCGATAATTTACACCATAGGCTCTGCTTCTAACTTGGGCCCAAATTGTAAAATGGTCTTATCTATTGGCGATTTCGTTCCAATTCACATTCCAAGTAATATTTGGCATGCTAATTACATTGCCGGTTGCCAAATTGCATTATCTCTTATAGTTTCCGAGATATGGACTATCGATAATTTACACCTTAGGCTCTGCTTCTAACTTGCTCCCAAATTGTAAAATGGTCTTATCTATTGGCGATTTCGTTCCAATTCACATTCCAAGTAATATTCGGCATGCTAATTACATTGCCGGTTGCCAAATTGCATTATCTCTTATAGTTTCCGAGATATGGACTATCGATAATTTACACCTTAGGCTCTGCTTCTAACTTGGGCCCAAATTGTAAAATGGTCTTATCTATTGGCGATTTCGTTCCAATTCACATTCCAAGTAATATTCGGCATGCTAATTACATTGCCGGTTGCCAAATTGAATTATCTCTTATAGTTTCCGAGATATGGACTATCGATAATTTACACCTTAGGCTCTGCTTCTAACTTGGGACCAAATTGTAAAATGGTCTTATCTATTGGCGATTTCGTTCCAATTCACATTCCAAGTAATATTCGGCATGCTAATTACATTGCCGGTTGCCAAATTGCATTATCTCTTATAGTTTCCGAGATATGGACTATCGATAATTTACACCATAGGCTCTGCTTCTAACTTGGGCCCATATTGTAAAATGGTCTTATCTATTGGCGATTTCGTTCCAATTCACATTCCAAGTAATATTCGGCATGCTAATTACATTGCCGGTTGCCAAATTGCATTATCTCTTATAGTTTCCGAGATATGGACTATCGATAATTTACACCTTAGGCTCTGCTTCTAACTTGCTCCCAAATTGTAAAATGGTCTTATCTATTGGCGATTTCGTTCCAATTCACATTCCAAGTAATATTCGGCATGATAATTACATTGCCGGTTGCCAAATTGTATTATCTCTTATAGTTTCCGAGATATGGACTATCGATAATTTACACCTTAGGATCTGCTTCTAACTTGGGCCCAAATCGTAAAATGGTCTTAACTATTGGCGATTTCGTTCCAATTCACATTCCAAGTAATATTCGGCATGCTAATTACATTGCCGTTTGCCAAATTGCATTATCTCTTATAGTTTCCGAGATATGGACTATCGATAATTTACACCTTAGGCTCTGCTTCTAACTTGGGCCCAAATTGTAAAATGATCTTATCTATTGGCGATTTCGTTCCAATTCACATTCCAAGTAATATTCGGCATGCTAATTACATTGCCGGTTGCCAAATTGCATTATCTCTTATAGTTTCCGAGATATGGACTATCGATAATTTACACCTTAGGCTCTGCTTCTAACTTGGGCCCAAATTGTAAAATGGTCTTATCTATTGGCGATTTCGTCCCAATTCACATTCCAAGTGATATTCGGCATGCTAATTACATTGCCGGTTGCCAAATTGTATTATCTCTTATAGTTTCCGAGATATGGACTATCGATAATTTACACCTTAGGCTCTGCTTCTAACTTGGGCCCAAATTGTAAAATGGTCTTATCTATTGGCGATTTCGTCCCAATTCACATTCCAAGTGATATTCGGCATGCTAATTACATTGCCGGTTGCGAAATTGCATTATCTCTTATAGTTTCCGAGATATGGACTATCAATAATTTACACCTTAGGCTCTGCTTCTAACTTGGGCCCAAATTGTAAAATGGTCTTATCTATTGGCGATTTCGTTCCAATTCACATTCCAAGTAATATTCGGCATGCTAATTACATTGCCGGTTGCCAAATTGCATTATCTCTTATAGTTTCCGAGATATGGACTATCGATAATTTACACCTTAGGCTCTGCTTCTAACTTGGGCCCAAATTGTAAAATGGTCTTATCTATTGGCGATTTAGTTGCAATTCACATTCCAAGTAATATTCGGCATGCTAATTACATTGCCGGTTGCCAAATTGCATTATCTCTTATAGTTTCCGAGATATGGACTATCGATAATTTACACCTTAGGCTCTGCTTCTAACTTGGGCCCAAATTGTAAAATGGTCTTATCTATTGGCGATTTCGTTCCAATTCACATTCCAAGTAATATTCGGCATGCTAATTACATTGCCCGTTGCCAAATTGCATTATCTCTTATAGTTTCCGAGATATGGACTATCGATAATTTACACCTAAGGCTCTGCTTCTATCTTGGGCCCAAATTGTAAAATGGTCTTATCTATTGGCGATTTCGTTCCAATTCACATTCCAAGTAATATTCGGCATGCTAATTACATTGCCGGTTGCCAAATTGCATTATCTCTTATAGTTTCCGAGATATGGACTATCGATAATTTACACCTTAGGCTCTGCTTCTAACTTGGGCCCAAATTGTAAAATGGTCTTATCTATTGGCGATTTCGTTCCAATTCACACTCCAAGTAATATTCGGCATGCTAATTACATTGCCGGTTGCGAAATTGCATTATCTCTTATAGTTTCCGAGATATGGACTATCGATAATTTACACCTTAGGCTCTGCTTCTAACTTGGGCCCAAATTGTAAAATGGTCTTATCTATTGGCGATTTCGTTCCAATTCACATTCCAAGTAATATTCGGCATGCTAATTACATTGCCGGTTGCCAAATTGCATTATCTCTTATAGTTTCCGAGATATGGACTATCGATAATTTACACCTTAGGCTCTGCTTCTAACTTGGGCCCAAATTGTAAAATGGTCTTATCTATTGGCGATTTCGTTCCAATTCACATTCCAAGTAATATTCGGCATGCTAATTACATTGCCGGTTGCCAAATTGAATTATCTCTTATAGTTTCCGAGATATGGACTATCGATAATTTACACCTTAGGCTCTGCTTCTAACTTGGGACCAAATTGTAAAATGGTCTTATCTATTGGCGATTTCGTTCCAATTCACATTCCAAGTAATATTCGGCATGCTAATTACATTGCCGGTTGCCAAATTGCATTATCTCTTATAGTTTCCGAGATATGGACTATCGATAATTTACACCATAGGCTCTGCTTCTAACTTGGGCCCAAATTGTAAAATGGTCTTATCTATTGGCGATTTCGTTCCAATTCACATTCCAAGTAATATTCGGCATGCTAATTACATTGCCGGTTGCCAAATTGCATTATCTCTTATAGTTTCCGAGATATGGACTATCGATAATTTACACCTTAGGCTCTGCTTCTAACTTGCTCCCAAATTGTAAAATGGTCTTATCTATTGGCGATTTCGTTCCAATTCACATTCCAAGTAATATTCGGCATGCTAATTACATTGCCGGTTGCCAAATTGTATTATCTCTTATAGTTTCCGAGATATGGACTATCGATAATTTACACCTTAGGATCTGCTTCTAACTTGGGCCCAAATTGTAAAATGGTCTTAACTATTGGCGATTTCGTTCCAATTCACATTCCAAGTAATATTCGGCATGCTAATTACATTGCCGTTTGCCAAATTGCATTATCTCTTATAGTTTCCTAGATATGGACTATCGATAATTTACACCTTAGGCTCTGCTTCTAACTTGGGCCCAAATTGTAAAATGGTCTTATCTATTGGCGATTTCGTTCCAATTCACATTCCAAGTAATATTCGGCATGCTAATTACATTGCCGGTTGCCAAATTGCATTATCTCTTATAGTTTCCGAGATATGGACTATCGATAATTTACACCTTAGGCTCTGCTTCTAACTTGGGCCCAAATTGTAAAATGGTCTTATCTATTGGCGATTTCGTCCCAATTCACATTCCAAGTGATATTCGGCTTGCTAATTACATTGCCGGTTGCGAAATTGCATTATCTCTTATAGTTTCCGAGATATGGACTATCAATAATTTACACCTTAGGCTCTGCTTCTAACTTGGGTCCAAATTGTAAAATGGTCTTATCTATTGGCGATTTCGTTCCAATTCACATTCCAAGTAATATTCGGCATGCTAATTACATTGCCGGTTGCCAAATTGCATTATCTCTTATAGTTTCCGAGATATGGACTATCGATAATTTACACCTTAGGCTCTGCTTCTAACTTGGGCCCAAATTGTAAAATGGTCTTATCTATTGGCGATTTCGTTCCAATTCACATTCCAAGTAATATTCGGCATGCTAATTACATTGCCGGTTGCCAAATTGCATTATCTCTTATAGTTTCCGAGATATGGACTATCGATAATTTACACCTTAGGCTCTGCTTCTAACTTGGGCCCAAATTGTAAAATGGTCTTATCTATTGGCGATTTCGTTCCAATTCACATTCCAAGTAATATTCGGCATGCTAATTACATTGCCGGTTGCCAAATTGCATTATCTCTTATAGTTTCCGAGATATGGACTATCGATAATTTACACCTTAGGCTCTGCTTCTAACTTGGGCCCAAATTGTAAAATGGTCTTATCTATTGGCGATTTCGTCCCAATTCACATTCCAAGTGATATTCGGCATGCTAATTACATTGCCGGTTGCGAAATTGCATTATCTCTTATAGTTTCCGAGATATGGACTATCAATAATTTACACCTTAGGCTCTGCTTCTAACTTGGGTCCAAATTGTAAAATGGTCTTACCTATTGGCGATTTCGTTCCAATTCACATTCCAAGAAATATTCGGCATGCTAATTACATTGCCGGTTGCCAAATTGCATTATCTCTTATAGTTTCCGAGATATGGACTATCGATAATTTACACCTTAGGCTCTGCTTCTAACTTGGGCCCAAATTGTAAAATGGTCTTATCTATTGGCGATTTCGTTCCAATTCACATTCCAAGTAATATTCGGCATGCTAATTACATTGCCGGTTGCCAAATTGAATTATCTCTTATAGTTTCCGAGATATGGACTATCGATAATTTACACCTTAGGCTCTGCTTCTAACTTGGGCCCAAATTGTAAAATGGTCTTATCTATTGGCGATTTCGTTCCAATTCACATTCCAAGTAATATTGGTCATGCTAATTACATTGCCGGTTGCCAAATTGCATTATCTCTTATAGTTTCCGAGATATGGACTATCGATAATTTACACCATAGGCTCTGCTTCTAACTTGGGCCCAAATTGTAAAATGGTCTTATCTATTGGCGATTTCGTTCCAATTCACATTCCAAGTAATATTCGGCATGCTAATTACATTGCCGGTTGCCAAATTGCATTATCTCTTATAGTTTCCGAGATAGGGACTATCGATAATTTACACCTTAGGCTCTGCTTCTAACTTGCTCCCAAATTGTAAAATGGTCTTATCTATTGGCGATTTCGTTCCAATTCACATTCCAAGTAATATTCGGCATGCTAATTACATTGCCGGTTGCCAAATTGTATTATCTCTTATAGTTTCCGAGATATGGACTATCGATAATTTACACCTTAGGATCTGCTTCTAACTTGGGCCCAAATTGTAAAATGGTCTTACCTATTGGCGATTTCGTTCCAATTCACATTCCAAGTAATATTCGGCATGCTAATTACATTGCCGGTTGCCAAATTGCATTATCTCTTATAGTTTCCGAGATATGGACTATCGATAATTTACACCTTAGGCTCTGCTTCTAACTTGGGCCCAAATTGTAAAATGGTCTTATCTATTGGCGATTTCGTTCCAATTCACATTCCAAGTAATATTCGGCATGCTAATTACATTGCCGGTTGCCAAATTGCATTATCTCTTATAGTTTCCGAGATATGGACTATCGATAATTTACACCTTAGGCTCTGCTTCTAACTTGAGCCCAAATTGTAAAATGGTCTTATCTATTGGCGATTTCGTTCCAATTCACATTCCAAGTAATATTCGGCATGCTAATTACATTGCCGGTTGCCAAATTGCATTATCTCTTATAGTTTCCGAGATATGGACTATCGATAATTTACACCTTAGGCTCTGCTTCTAACTTGGGCCCAAATTGTAAAATGGTCTTATCTATTGGCGATTTCGTTCCAATTCACATTCCAAGTAATATTCGGCATGCTAATTACATTGCCGGTTGCCAAATTGCATTATCTCTTATAGTTTCCGAGATATGGACTATCGATAATTTACACCTTAGGCTCTGCTTCTAACTTGGGCCCAAATTGTAAAATGGTCTTATCTATTGGCGATTTCGTCCCAATTCACATTCCAAGTGATATTCGGCTTGCTAATTACATTGCCGGTTGCGAAATTGCATTATCTCTTATAGTTTCCGAGATATGGACTATCAATAATTTACACCTTAGGCTCTGCTTCTAACTTGGGTCCAAATTGTAAAATGGTCTTATCTATTGGCGATTTCGTTCCAATTCACATTCCAAGTAATATTCGGCATGCTAATTACATTGCCGGTTGCCAAATTGCATTATCTCTTATAGTTTCCGAGATATGGACTATCGATAATTTACACCTTAGGCTCTGCTTCTAACTTGGGCCCAAATTGTAAAATGGTCTTATCTATTGGCGATTTCGTTCCAATTCACATTCCAAGTAATATTCGGCATGCTAATTACATTGCCGGTTGCCAAATTGCATTATCTCTTATAGTTTCCGAGATATGGACTATCGATAATTTACACCTTAGGCTCTGCTTCTAACTTGGGCCCAAATTGTAAAATGGTCTTATCTATTGGCGATTTCGTTCCAATTCACATTCCAAGTAATATTCGGCATGCTAATTACATTGCCGGTTGCCAAATTGCATTATCTCTTATAGTTTCCGAGATATGGACTATCGATAATTTACACCTTAGGCTCTGCTTCTAACTTGGGCCCAAATTGTAAAATGGTCTTATCTATTGGCGATTTCGTCCCAATTCACATTCCAAGTGATATTCGGCATGTTAATTACATTGCCGGTTGCGAAATTGCATTATCTCTTATAGTTTCCGAGATATGGACTATCAATAATTTACACCTTAGGCTCTGCTTCTAACTTGGGTCCAAATTGTAAAATGGTCTTACCTATTGGCGATTTCGTTCCAATTCACATTCCAAGAAATATTCGGCATGCTAATTACATTGCCGGTTGCCAAATTGCATTATCTCTTATAGTTTCCGAGATATGGACTATCGATAATTTACACCTTAGGCTCTGCTTCTAACTTGGGCCCAAATTGTAAAATGGTCTTATCTATTGGCGATTTCGTTCCAATTCACATTCCAAGTAATATTCGGCATGCTAATTACATTGCCGGTTGCCAAATTGAATTATCTCTTATAGTTTCCGAGATATGGACTATCGATAATTTACACCTTAGGCTCTGCTTCTAACTTGGGCCCAAATTGTAAAATGGTCTTATCTATTTTCGATTTCGTTCCAATTCACATTCCAAGTAATATTGGTCATGCTAATTACATTGCCGGTTGCCAAATTGCATTATCTCTTATAGTTTCCGAGATATGGACTATCGATAATTTACACCATAGGCTCTGCTTCTAACTTGGGCCCAAATTGTAAAATGATCTTATCTATTGGCGATTTCGTTCCAATTCACATTCCAAGTAATATTCGGCATGCTAATTACATTGCCGGTTGCCAAATTGCATTATCTCTTATAGTTTCCGAGATAGGGACTATCGATAATTTACACCTTAGGCTCTGCTTCTAACTTGCTCCCAAATTGTAAAATGGTCTTATCTATTGGCGATTTCGTTCCAATTCACATTCCAAGTAATATTCGGCATGCTAATTACATTGCCGGTTGCCAAATTGTATTATCTCTTATAGTTTCCGAGATATGGACTATCGATAATTTACACCTTAGGATCTGCTTCTAACTTGGGCCCAAATTGTAAAATGATCTTATCTATTGGCGATTTCGTTCCAATTCACATTCCAAGTAATATTCGGCATGCTAATTACATTGCCGGTTGCCAAATTGCATTATCTCTTATAGTTTCCGAGATAGGGACTATCGATAATTTACACCTTAGGCTCTGCTTCTAACTTGCTCCCAAATTGTAAAATGGTCTTATCTATTGGCGATTTCGTTCCAATTCACATTCCAAGTAATATTCGGCATGCTAATTACATTGCCGGTTGCCAAATTGCATTATCTCTTATAGTTTCCGAGATATGGACTATCGATAATTTACACCTTAGGCTCTGCTTCTAACTTGGGCCCAAATTGTAAAATGGTCTTATCTATTGGCGATTTCGTTCCAATTCACATTCCAAGTAATATTCGGCATGCTAACTACATTGCCGGTTGCCAAATTGCATTATCTCTTATAGTTTCCGAGATATGAACTATCGATAATTTACACCTTAGGCTCTGCTTCTAACTTGAGCCCAAATTGTAAAATGGTCTTATCTATTGGCGATTTCGTTCCAATTCACATTCCAAGTAATATTCGGCATGCTAATTACATTGCCGGTTGCCAAATTGCATTATCTCTTATAGTTTCCGAGATATGGACTATCGATAATTTACACCTTAGGCTCTGCTTCTAACTTGGGCCCAAATTGTAAAATGGTCTTATCTATTGGCGATTTCGTTCCAATTCACATTCCAAGTAATATTCGGCATGCTAATTACATTGCCGGTTGCCAAATTGCATTATCTCTTATAGTTTCCGAGATATGGACTATCGATAATTTACACCTTAGGCTCTGCTTCTAACTTGGGCCCAAATTGTAAAATGGTCTTATCTATTGGCGATTTCGTTCCAATTCACATTCCAAGTAATATTCGGCATGCTAATTACATTGCCGGTTGCCAAATTGCATTAACTCTTATAGTTTCCGAGATATGGACTACCGATAATTTACACCTTAGGCTCTGCTTCTAACTTGGGCCCAAATTGTAAAATGGTCTTATCTATTGGCGATTTCGTTCCAATTCACATTCCAAGTAATATTCGGCATGCTAATTACATTGCCGGTTGCCAAATTGCATTATCTCTTATAGTTTCCGAGATATGGACTATCGATAATTTACACCTTAAGCTCTGCTTCTAACTTGGGCCCAAATTGTAAAATGGTCTTATCTATTGGCGATTTCGTTCCTATTCACATTCCAAGTAATATTCGGCATGCTAATTACATTGCCGGTTGCCAAATTGAATTATCTCTTATAGTTTCCGAGATATGGACTATCGATAATTTACACCTTAGGCTCTGCTTCTAACTTGGGCCCAAATTGTAAAATGGTCTTACCTATTGGCGATTTCGTTCCAATTCACATTCCAAGTAATATTCGGCATGCTAATTACATTGCCGGTTGCCAAATTGCATCATCTCTTATAGTTTCCGAGATATGGACTATCGATAATTTACACCTTAGGCTCTGCTTCTAACTTGGGCCCAAATTGTAAAATGGTCTTATCTATTGGCGATTTCGTTTCAATTCACATTCCAAGTAATATTCGGCATGCTAATTACATTGCCGGTTGCCAAATTGCATTATCTCTTATAGTTTCCGAGATATGGACTATCGATAATTTACACCTTAGGCTCTGCTTCTAACTTGGGCCCAAATTGTAAAATGGTCTTATCTATTGGCGATTTCGTCCCAATTCACATTCCAAGTGATATTCGGCATGCTAATTACATTGCCGGTTGCGAAATTGCTTTATTTCTTATAGTTTCCGAGATATGGACTATCGATAATTTACACCTTAGGCTCTGCTTCTAACTTGGACCCAAATTGTAAAATGGTCTTATCTATTGGCGATTTCGTTCCAATTCACATTCCAAGTAATATTCGGCATGCTAATTACATTGCCGGTTGCCAAATTGCATTATCTCTTATAGTTTCCGAGATATGGACTATCGATAATTTACACCTTAGGCTCTGCTTCTAACTTGGGCCCAAATTGTAAAATGGTCTTATCTATTGGCGATTTAGTTGCAATTCACATTCCAAGTAATATTCGGCATGCTAATTACATTGCCGGTTGACAAATTGCATTATCTCTTATAGTTTCCGAGATATGGACTATCGATAATTTACACCTTAGGCTCTGCTTCTAACTTGGGCCCAAATTGTAAAATGGCCTTATCTATTGGCGATTTCGTTCCAATTCACATTCCAAGTAATATTCGGCATGCTAATTACATTGCCGGTTGCCAAATTGCATTATCTCTTATAGTTTCCGAGATATGGACTATCGATAATTTACACCTTAGGCTCTGCTTCTAACTTGGGCCCAAATTGTAAAATGGCCTTATCAATTGGCGATTTCGTTCCAATTCACATTCCAAGTAATATTCGGCATGCTAATTACATTGCCGGTTGCCAAATTGCATTATCTCTTATAGTTTCCGAGATATGGACTATCGATAATTTACACCTTAGGCTCTGCTTCTAACTTGGGCCCAAATTGTAAAATGGTCTTATCTATTGGCGATTTCGTTCCAATTCACATTCCAAGTAATATTCGGCATGCTAATTACATTGCCGGTTGCCAAATTGCATTATCTCTTATAGTTTCCGAGATATGGACTATCGATAATTTACACCTTAGGCTCTGCTTCTAACTTGGGCCCAAATTGTAAAATGGTCTTATCTATTGGCGATTTCGTTCCAATTCACACTCCAAGTAATATTCGGCATGCTAATTACATTGCCGGTTGCGAAATTGCATTATCTCTTATAGTTTCCGAGATATGGACTATCGATAATTTACACCTTAGGCTCTGCTTCTAACTTGGGCCCAAATTGTAAAATGGTCTTATCTATTGGCGATTTCGTTCCAATTCACATTCCAAGTAATATTCGGCATGCTAATTACATTGCCGGTTGCCAAATTGCATTATCTCTTATAGTTTCCGAGATATGGACTATCGATAATTTACACCTTAGGCTCTGCTTCTAACTTGGGCCCAAATTGTAAAATGGTCTTATCTATTGGCGATTTCGTTCCAATTCACATTCCAAGTAATATTCGGCATGCTAATTACATTGCCGGTTGCCAAATTGCATTATCTCTTATAGTTTCCGAGATATGGACTATCGATAATTTACACCTTAGGCTCTGCTTCTAACTTGGGCCCAAATTGTAAAATGGTCTTATCTTTTGGCGATTTCGTCCCAATTCACATTCCAAGTGATATTCGGCATGCTAATTACATTGCCGGTTGCGAAATTGCATTATCTCTTATAGTTTCCGAGATATGGACTATCAATAATTTACACCTTAGGCTCTGCTTCTAACTTGGGCCCAAATTGTAAAATGGTCTTATCTATTGGCGATTTCGTTCCAATTCACATTCCAAGTAATATTCGGCATGCTAATTACATTGCCGGTTGCCAAATTGCATTATCTCTTATAGTTTCCGAGATATGGACTATCGATAATTTACACCTTAGGCTCTGCTTCTAACTTGGGCCCAAATTGTAAAATGGTCTTATCTATTGGCGATTTCGTTCCAATTCACATTCCAAGTAATATTCGGCATGTTAATTACATTGCCGGTTGCCAAATTGCATTATCTCTTATAGTTTCCGAGATATAGACTATCGATAATTTACACCTTAGGCTCTGCTTCTAACTTGGGCCCAAATTGTAAAATGGTCTTATCTATTGGCGATTTCGTTCCAATTCACATTCCAAGTAATATTCGGCATGCTTATTACATTGCCGGTTGCCAAATTGCATTATCTCTTATAGTTTCCGAGATATGGACTATCGATAATTTACACCTTAGGCTCTGCTTCTAACTTGAGCCCAAATTGTAAAATGGTCTTACCTATTGGCGATTCCGTTCTAATTCACATTCCAAGTAATATTCGGCATGCTAATTACATTGCCGGTTGCCAAATTGCATTATCTCTTATAGTTTCCGAGATATGGACTATCGATAATTTACACCTTAGGCTCTGCTTCTAACTTGGGCCCAAATTGTAAAATGGTCTTATCTATTGGCGATTTCGTTCCAATTCACATTCCAAGTAATATTCGGCATGTTAATTACATTGCCGGTTGCCAAAATGCATTATCTCTTATAGTTTCCGAGATATGGACTATCGATAATTTACACCTTAGGCTCTGCTTCTAACTTGGGCCCAAATTGTAAAATGGTCTTATCTATTGGCGATTTCGTTCCAATTCACATTCCAAGTAATATTCGGCATGCTTATTACATTGCCGGTTGCCAAATTGCATTATCTCTTATAGTTTCCGAGATATGGACTATCGATAATTTACACCTTAGGCTCTGCTTCTAACTTGAGCCCAAATTGTAAAATGGTCTTACCTATTGGCGATTCCGTTCTAATTCACATTCCAAGTAATATTCGGCATGCTAATTACATTGCCGGTTGCCAAATTGCATTATCTCTTATAGTTTCCGAGATATGGACTATCGATAATTTACACCTTAGGCTCTGCTTCTAACTTGGGCCCAAATTGTAAAATGGTCTTATCTATTGGCGATTTCGTTCCAATTCACACTCCAAGTAATATTCGGCATGCTAATTATATTGCCGGTTGCCAAATTGCATTATCTCTTATAGTTTCCGAGATATGGACTATCGATAATTTACACCTTAGGCTCTGCTTCTAACTTGGGCCCAAATTGTAAAATGGTCTTCTCTATTAACGATTTCGTTCCAATTCACATTCCAAGTAATATTCGGCATGCTAATTACATTGCCGGTTGCCAAATTGCATTATCTCTTATAGTTTCCGAGATATGGACTATCGATAATTTACACCTTAGGCTCTGCTTCTAACTTGGGCCCAAATTGTAAAATGGTCTTCTCTATTGGCGATTTTGTTCCAATTCACATTCCAAGTAATATTCGGCATGCTAATTACATTGCCGGTTGCCAAATTGCATTATCTCTTATAGTTTCCGAGATATGGACTATCGATAATTTACACCTTAGGCTCTGCTTCTAACTTGGGCCCAAATTGTAAAATCGTCTTATCTATTGGCGATTTCGTTCCAATTCACATTCCAAGTAATATTCGGTATGCTAATTACATTGCCGTTTGCCAAATTGCATTATCTCTTATAGTTTCCGAGATATGGACTATCGGTAATTTACACCTTAGGCTCTGCTTCTAACTTGGGCCCAAATTGTAAAATGGTCTTATCTATTGACGATTTCGTTCCAATTCACATTCCAAGTAATATCCGGCATGCTAATTACATTGCCGGTTGCCAAATTGAATTATCTCTTATAGTTTCCGAGATATGGACTATCGATAATTTACACCTTAGGCTCTGCTTCTAACTTGGGCCCAAATTGTAAAATGGTCTTACCTATTGGCGATTTCGTTCCAATTCACATTCCAAGTAATATTCGGCATGCTAATTACATTGCCGGTTGCCAAATTGCATTATCTCTTATAGTTTCCGAGATATGGACTATCGATAATTTACACCTTAGGCTCTGCTTCTAACTTGGGCCCAAATTGTAAAATGGTCTTATCTATTGGCGATTTCGTTCCAATTCACATTCCAAGTAATATTCGGCATGCTAATTACATTGCCGGTTGCCAAATTGCATTATCTCTTATAGTTTCCGAGATATGGACTATCGATAATTTACACCTTAGGCTCTGCTTCTAACTTGGGCCCAAATTGTAAAATGGTCTTATCTATTGGCGATTTCGTTCCAATTCACATTCCAAGTAATATTCGGCATGCTAATTACATTGCCGGTTGCCAAATTGCATTATCTCTTATAGTTTCCGAGATATGGACTATCGATAATTTACACCTTAGGCTCTGCTTCTAACTTGGGCCCAAATTGTAAAATGGTCTTATCTATTGGCGATTTCGTTCCAATTCACATTCCAAGTAATATTCGGCATGCTAATTACATTGCCGGTTGCCAAATTGCATTATCTCTTATAGTTTCCGAGATATGGACTATCAATAATTTACACCTTAGGCTCTGCTTCTAACTTGGGCCCAAATTGTAAAATGGTCTTATCTATTGGCGATTTCGTTCCAATTCACATTCCAAGTAATATTCGGCATGCTAATTACATTGCCGGTTGCCAAATTGCATTATCTCTTATAGTTTCCGAGATATGGACTATCGATAATTTACACCTTAGGCTCTGCTTCTAACTTGGGCCCAAATTGTAAAATGGTCTTATCTATTGGCGATTTCGTTCCAATTCACATTCCAAGTAATATCCGGCATGCTAATTACATTGCCGGTTGCCAAATTGAATTATCTCTTATAGTTTCCGAGATATGGACTATCGATAATTTACACCTTAGGCTCTGCTTCTAACTTGGGCCCAAATTGTAAAATGGTCTTATCTATTGGCGATTTCGTTCCAATTCACATTCCAAGTAATATTCGGCATGCTAATTACATTGCCGGTTGCCAAATTGCATTATCTCTTATAGTTTCCGAGATATGGACTATCGATAATTTACATCTTAGGCTCTGCTTCTAACTTGGGCCCAAATTGTAAAATGGTCTTATCTATTGGCGATTTCGTTCCAATTCACATTCCAAGTAATATTCGGCATGCTAATTACATTGCCGGTTGCCAAATTGCATTATCTCTTATAGTTTCCGAGATATGGACTATCAATAATTTACACCTTAGGCTCTGCTTCTAACTTGGGCCCAAATTGTAAAATGGTCTTATCTATTGGCGATTTCGTTCCAATTCACATTCCAAGTAATATTCGGCATGCTAATTACATTGCCGGTTGCCAAATTGCATTATCTCTTATAGTTTCCGAGATATGGACTATCGATAATTTACACCTTAGGCTCTGCTTCTAACTTGGGCCCAAATTGTAAAATGGCCTTATCTATTGGCGATTTCGTTCATATTCACATTCCAAGTAATATTCGGCATGCTAATTACATTGCCGGTTGCCAAATTGCATTATCTCTTATAGTTTCCTAGATATGGACTATCGATAATTTACACCTTAGGCTCTGCTTCTAACTTGGGCCCAAATTGTAAAATGGTCTTATCTATTGGCGATTTCGTTCCAATTCACATTCCAAGTAATATTCGGCATGCTAATTACATTGCCGGTTGCCAAATTGCATTATCTCTTATAGTTTCCGAGATATGGACTATCGATAATTTACACCTTAGGCTCTGCTTCTAACTTGGGCCCAAATTGTAAAATGGTCTTATCTATTGGCGATTTCGTTCCAATTCACACTCCAAGTAATATTCGGCATGCTAATTACATTGCCGGTTGCGAAATTGCATTATCTCTTATAGTTTCCGAGATATGGACTATCAATAATTTACACCTTAGGCTCTGCTTCTAACTTGGGCCCAAATTGTAAAATGGTCTTATCTATTGGCGATTTCGTTCCAATTCACATTCCAAGTAATATTCGGCATGCTAATCACATTGCCGGTTGCCAAATTGCATTATCTCTTATAGTTTCCGAGATATGGACTATCGATAATTTACACCTTAGGCTCTGCTTCTAACTTGGGCCCAAATTGTAAAATGGTCTTATCTATTGGCGATTTCGTTCCAATTCACACTCCAAGTAATATTCGGCATGCTAATTACATTGCCGTTTGCGAAATTGCATTATCTCTTATAGTTTCAGAAATATGGACTATCAATAATTTACACCTTAGGCTCTGCTTCTAACTTGGGCCCAAATTGTAAAATGGTCTTATCTATTGGCGATTTCGTTCCAATTCACATTCCAAGTAATATTCGGCATGCTAATTACATTGCCGGTTGCCAAATTGCATTATCTCTTATAGTTTCCGAGATATGGACTATCGATAATTTACACCTTAGGCTCTGCTTCTAACTTGGGCCCAAATTGTAAAATGGTCTTATCTATTGGCGATTTCGTTCCAATTCACATTCCAAGTAATATTCGGCATGCTAATTACATTGCCGGTTGCCAAATTGCATTATCTCTTATAGTTTCCGAGATATGGACTATCGATTATTTACACCTTAGGCTCTGCTTCTAACTTGGGCCCAAATTGTAAAATGGTCTTATCTATTGGCGATTTCGTTCCAATTCACATTCCAAGTAATATTCGGCATGCTAATTACATTGCCGGTTGCCAAATTGCATTAACTCTTATAGTTTCCGAGATATGGACTACCGATAATTTACACCTTAGGCTCTGCTTCTAACTTGGGCCCAAATTGTAAAATGGTCTTATCTATTGGCGATTTCGTTCCAATTCACATTCCAAGTAATATTCGGCATGCTAATTACATTGCCGGTTGCCAAATTGCATTATCTCTTATAGTTTCCGAGATATGGACTATCGATAATTTACACCTTAAGCTCTGCTTCTAACTTGGGCCCAAATTGTAAAATGGTCTTATCTATTGGCGATTTCGTTCCTATTCACATTCCAAGTAATATTCGGCATGCTAATTACATTGCCGGTTGCCAAATTGAATTATCTCTTATAGTTTCCGAGATATGGACTATCGATAATTTACACCTTAGGCTCTGCTTCTAACTTGGGCCCAAATTGTAAAATGGTCTTACCTATTGGCGATTTCGTTCCAATTCACATTCCAAGTAATATTCGGCATGCTAATTACATTGCCGGTTGCCAAATTGCATCATCTCTTATAGTTTCCGAGATATGGACTATCGATAATTTACACCTTAGGCTCTGCTTCTAACTTGGGCCCAAATTGTAAAATGGTCTTATCTATTGGCGATTTCGTTTCAATTCACATTCCAAGTAATATTCGGCATGCTAATTACATTGCCGGTTGCCAAATTGCATTATCTCTTATAGTTTCCGAGATATGGACTATCGATAATTTACACCTTAGGCTCTGCTTCTAACTTGGGCCCAAATTGTAAAATGGTCTTATCTATTGGCGATTTCGTCCCAATTCACATCCCAAGTGATATTCGGCATGCTAATTACATTGCCGGTTGCGAAATTGCTTTATTTCTTATAGTTTCCGAGATATGGACTATCGATAATTTACACCTTAGGCTCTGCTTCTAACTTGGGCCCAAATTGTAAAATGGTCTTATCTATTGGCGATTTCGTTCCAATTCACATTCCAAGTAATATTCGGCATGCTAATTACATTGCCGGTTGCCAAATTGCATTATCTCTTATAGTTTCCGAGATATGGACTATCGATAATTTACACCTTAGGCTCTGCTTCTAACTTGGGCCCAAATTGTAAAATGGTCTTATCTATTGGCGATTTAGTTGCAATTCACATTCCAAGTAATATTCGGCATGCTAATTACATTGCCGGTTGACAAATTGCATTATCTCTTATAGTTTCCGAGATATGGACTATCGATAATTTACACCTTAGGCTCTGCTTCTAACTTGGGCCCAAATTGTAAAATGGCCTTATCTATTGGCGATTTCGTTCCAATTCACATTCCAAGTAATATTCGGCATGCTAATTACATTGCCGGTTGCCAAATTGCATTATCTCTTATAGTTTCCGAGATATGGACTATCGATAATTTACACCTTAGGCTCTGCTTCTAACTTGGGCCCAAATTGTAAAATGGCCTTATCAATTGGCGATTTCGTTCCAATTCACATTCCAAGTAATATTCGGCATGCTAATTACATTGCCGGTTGCCAAATTGCATTATCTCTTATAGTTTCCGAGATATGGACTATCGATAATTTACACCTTAGGCTCTGCTTCTAACTTGGGCCCAAATTGTAAAATGGTCTTATCTATTGGCGATTTCGTTCCAATTCACATTCCAAGTAATATTCGGCATGCTAATTACATTGCCGGTTGCCAAATTGCATTATCTCTTATAGTTTCCGAGATATGGACTATCGATAATTTACACCTTAGGCTCTGCTTCTAACTTGGGCCCAAATTGTAAAATGGTCTTATCTATTGGCGATTTCGTTCCAATTCACACTCCAAGTAATATTCGGCATGCTAATTACATTGCCGGTTGCGAAATTGCATTATCTCTTATAGTTTCCGAGATATGGACTATCGATAATTTACACCTTAGGCTCTGCTTCTAACTTGGGCCCAAATTGTAAAATGGTCTTATCTATTGGCGATTTCGTTCCAATTCACATTCCAAGTAATATTCGGCATGCTAATTACATTGCCGGTTGCCAAATTGCATTATCTCTTATAGTTTCCGAGATATGGACTATCGATAATTTACACCTTAGGCTCTGCTTCTAACTTGGGCCCAAATTGTAAAATGGTCTTATCTATTGGCGATTTCGTTCCAATTCACATTCCAAGTAATATTCGGCATGCTAATTACATTGCCGGTTGCCAAATTGCATTATCTCTTATAGTTTCCGAGATATGGACTATCGATAATTTACACCTTAGGCTCTGCTTCTAACTTGGGCCCAAATTGTAAAATGGTCTTATCTTTTGGCGATTTCGTCCCAATTCACATTCCAAGTGATATTCGGCATGCTAATTACATTGCCGGTTGCGAAATTGCATTATCTCTTATAGTTTCCGAGATATGGACTATCAATAATTTACACCTTAGGCTCTGCTTCTAACTTGGGCCCAAATTGTAAAATGGTCTTATCTATTGGCGATTTCGTTCCAATTCACATTCCAAGTAATATTCGGAATGCTAATTACATTGCCGGTTGCCAAATTGCATTATCTCTTATAGTTTCCGAGATATGGACTATCGATAATTTACACCTTAGGCTCTGCTTCTAACTTGGGCCCAAATTGTAAAATGGTCTTATCTATTGGCGATTTCGTTCCAATTCACATTCCAAGTAATATTCGGCATGTTAATTACATTGCCGGTTGCCAAATTGCATTATCTCTTATAGTTTCCGAGATAAAGACTATCGATAATTTACACCTTAGGCTCTGCTTCTAACTTGGGCCCAAATTGTAAAATGGTCTTATCTATTGGCGATTTCGTTCCAATTCACATTCCAAGTAATATTCGGCATGCTTATTACATTGCCGGTTGCCAAATTGCATTATCTCTTATAGTTTCCGAGATATGGACTATCGATAATTTACACCTTAGGCTCTGCTTCTAACTTGAGCCCAAATTGTAAAATGGTCTTACCTATTGGCGATTCCGTTCTAATTCACATTCCAAGTAATATTCGGCATGCTAATTACATTGCCGGTTGCCAAATTGCATTATCTCTTATAGTTTCCGAGATATGGACTATCGATAATTTACACCTTAGGCTCTGCTTCTAACTTGGGCCCAAATTGTAAAATGGTCTTATCTATTGGCGATTTCGTTCCAATTCACATTCCAAGTAATATTCGGCATGTTAATTACATTGCAGTTTCCGAGATATGGACTATCGATAATTTACACCTTAGGCTCTGCTTCTAACTTGGGCCCAAATTGTAAAATGGTCTTATCTATTGGCGATTTCGTTCCAATTCACATTCCAAGTAATATTCGGCATGCTTATTACATTGCCGGTTGCCAAATTGCATTATCTCTTATAGTTTCCGAGATATGGACTATCGATAATTTACACCTTAGGCTCTGCTTCTAACTTGAGCCCAAATTGTAAAATGGTCTTACCTATTGGCGATTCCGTTCTAATTCACATTCCAAGTAATATTCGGCATGCTAATTACATTGCCGGTTGCCAAATTGCATTATCTCTTATAGTTTCCGAGATATGGACTATCGATAATTTACACCTTAGGCTCTGCTTCTAACTTGGGCCCAAATTGTAAAATGGTCTTATCTATTGGCGATTTCGTTCCAATTCACATTCCATGTAATATTCGGCATGCTAATTACATTGCCGGTTGCCAAATTGCATTATCTCTTATAGTTTCCGAGATATGGACTATCGATAATTTACACCTTAGGCTCTGCTTCTAACTTGGGCCCAAATTGTAAAATGGTCTTATCTATTGGCGATTTCGTTCCAATTCACACTCCAAGTAATATTCGGCATGCTAATTATATTGCCGGTTGCCAAATTGCATTATCTCTTATAGTTTCCGAGATATGGACTATCGATAATTTACACCTTAGGCTCTGCTTCTAACTTGGGCCCAAATTGTAAAATGGTCTTCTCTATTGGCGATTTCGTTCCAATTCACATTCCAAGTAATATTCGGCATGCTAATTACATTGCCGGTTGCCAAATTGCATTATCTCTTATAGTTTCCGAGATATGGACTATCGATAATTTACACCTTAGGCTCTGCTTCTAACTTGGGCCCAAATTGTAAAATGGTCTTATCTATTGGCGATTTCGTTCCAATTCACATTCCAAGTAATATTCGGCATGCTAATTACATTGCCGGTTGCCAAATTGCATTATCTCTTATAGTTTCCGAGATATGGACTATCGATAATTTACACCTTAGGCTCTGCTTCTAACTTGGGCCCAAATTGTAAAATGGTCTTATCTATTGGCGATTTCGTTCCAATTCACATTCCAAGTAATATTCGGCATGCTAATTACATTGCCGGTTGCCAAATTGCATTAACTCTTATAGTTTCCGAGATATGGACTACCGATAATTTACACCTTAGGCTCTGCTTCTAACTTGGGCCCAAATTGTAAAATGGTCTTATCTATTGGCGATTTCGTTCCAATTCACATTCCAAGTAATATTCGGCATGCTAATTACATTGACGGTTGCCAAATTGCATTATCTCTTATAGTTTCCGAGATATGGACTATCGATAATTTACACCTTAAGCTCTGCTTCTAACTTGGGCCCAAATTGTAAAATGGTCTTATCTATTGGCGATTTCGTTCCTATTCACATTCCAAGTAATATTCGGCATGCTAATTACATTGCCGGTTGCCAAATTGAATTATCTCTTATAGTTTCCGAGATATGGACTATCGATAATTTACACCTTAGGCTCTGCTTCTAACTTGGGCCCAAATTGTAAAATGGTCTTACCTATTGGCGATTTCGTTCCAATTCACATTCCAAGTAATATTCGGCATGCTAATTACATTGCCGGTTGCCAAATTGCATCATCTCTTATAGTTTCCGAGATATGGACTATCGATAATTTACACCTTAGGCTCTGCTTCTAACTTGGGCCCAAATTGTAAAATGGTCTTATCTATTGGCGATTTCGTTTCAATTCACATTCCAAGTAATATTCGGCATGCTAATTACATTGCCGGTTGCCAAATTGCATTATCTCTTATAGTTTCCGAGATATGGACTATCGATAATTTACACCTTAGGCTCTGCTTCTAACTTGGGCCCAAATTGTAAAATGGTCTTATCTATTGGCGATTTCGTCCCAATTCACATTCCAAGTGATATTCGGCATGCTAATTACATTGCCGGTTGCGAAATTGCTTTATTTCTTATAGTTTCCGAGATATGGACTATCGATAATTTACACCTTAGGCTCTGCTTCTAACTTGGGCCCAAATTGTAAAATGGTCTTATCTATTGGCGATTTCGTTCCAATTCACATTCCAAGTAATATTCGGCATGCTAATTACATTGCCGGTTGCCAAATTGCATTATCTCTTATAGTTTCCGAGATATGGACTATCGATAATTTACACCTTAGGCTCTGCTTCTAACTTGGGCCCAAATTGTAAAATGGTCTTATCTATTGGCGATTTAGTTGCAATTCACATTCCAAGTAATATTCGGCATGCTAATTACATTGCCGGTTGACAAATTGCATTATCTCTTATAGTTTCCGAGATATGGACTATCGATAATTTACACCTTAGGCTCTGCTTCTAACTTGGGCCCAAATTGTAAAATGGCCTTATCTATTGGCGATTTCGTTCCAATTCACATTCCAAGTAATATTCGGCATGCTAATTACATTGCCGGTTGCCAAATTGCATTATCTCTTATAGTTTCCGAGATATGGACTATCGATAATTTACACCTTAGGCTCTGCTTCTAACTTGGGCCCAAATTGTAAAATGGCCTTATCAATTGGCGATTTCGTTCCAATTCACATTCCAAGTAATATTCTGCATGCTAATTACATTGCCGGTTGCCAAATTGCATTATCTCTTATAGTTTCCGAGATATGGACTATCGATAATTTACACCTTAGGCTCTGCTTCTAACTTGGGCCCAAATTGTAAAATGGTCTTATCTATTGGCGATTTCGTTCCAATTCACATTCCAAGTAATATTCGGCATGCTAATTACATTGCCGGTTGCCAAATTGCATTATCTCTTATAGTTTCCGAGATATGGACTATCGATAATTTACACCTTAGGCTCTGCTTCTAACTTGGGCCCAAATTGTAAAATGGTCTTATCTATTGGCGATTTCGTTCCAATTCACACTCCAAGTAATATTCGGCATGCTAATTACATTGCCGGTTGCGAAATTGCATTATCTCTTATAGTTTCCGAGATATGGACTATCGATAATTTACACCTTAGGCTCTGCTTCTAACTTGGGCCCAAATTGTAAAATGGTCTTATCTATTGGCGATTTCGTTCCAATTCACATTCCAAGTAATATTCGGCATGCTAATTACATTGCCGGTTGCCAAATTGCATTATCTCTTATAGTTTCCGAGATATGGACTATCGATAATTTACACCTTAGGCTCTGCTTCTAACTTGGGCCCAAATTGTAAAATGGTCTTATCTATTGGCGATTTCGTTCCAATTCACATTCCAAGTAATATTCGGCATGCTAATTACATTGCCGGTTGCCAAATTGCATTATCTCTTATAGTTTCCGAGATATGGACTATCGATAATTTACACCTTAGGCTCTGCTTCTAACTTGGGCCCAAATTGTAAAATGGTCTTATCTTTTGGCGATTTCGTCCCAATTCACATTCCAAGTGATATTCGGCATGCTAATTACATTGCCGGTTGCGAAATTGCATTATCTCTTATAGTTTCCGAGATATGGACTATCAATAATTTACACCTTAGGCTCTGCTTCTAACTTGGGCCCAAATTGTAAAATGGTCTTATCTATTGGCGATTTCGTTCCAATTCACATTCCAAGTAATATTCGGCATGCTAATTACATTGCCGGTTGCCAAATTGCATTATCTCTTATAGTTTCCGAGATATGGACTATCGATAATTTACACCTTAGGCTCTGCTTCTAACTTGGGCCCAAATTGTAAAATGGTCTTATCTATTGGCGATTTCGTTCCAATTCACATTCCAAGTAATATTCGGCATGTTAATTACATTGCCGGTTGCCAAATTGCATTATCTCTTATAGTTTCCGAGATATAGACTATCGATAATTTACACCTTAGGCTCTGCTTCTAACTTGGGCCCAAATTGTAAAATGGTCTTATCTATTGGCGATTTCGTTCCAATTCACATTCCAAGTAATATTCGGCATGCTTATTACATTGCCGGTTGCCAAATTGCATTATCTCTTATAGTTTCCGAGATATGGACTATCGATAATTTACACCTTAGGCTCTGCTTCTAACTTGAGCCCAAATTGTAAAATGGTCTTACCTATTGGCGATTCCGTTCTAATTCACATTCCAAGTAATATTCGGCATGCTAATTACATTGCCGGTTGCCAAATTGCATTATCTCTTATAGTTTCCGAGATATGGACTATCGATAATTTACACCTTAGGCTCTGCTTCTAACTTGGGCCCAAATTGTAAAATGGTCTTATCTATTGGCGATTTCGTTCCAATTCACATTCCAAGTAATATTCGGCATGTTAATTACATTGCAGTTTCCGAGATATGGACTATCGATAATTTACACCTTAGGCTCTGCTTCTAACTTGGGCCCAAATTGTAAAATGGTCTTATCTATTGGCGATTTCGTTCCAATTCACATTCCAAGTAATATTCGGCATGCTTATTACATTGCCGGTTGCCAAATTGCATTATCTCTTATAGTTTCCGAGATATGGACTATCGATAATTTACACCTTAGGCTCTGCTTCTAACTTGAGCCCAAATTGTAAAATGGTCTTACCTATTGGCGATTCCGTTCTAATTCACATTCCAAGTAATATTCGGCATGCTAATTACATTGCCGGTTGCCAAATTGCATTATCTCTTATAGTTTCCGAGATATGGACTATCGATAATTTACACCTTAGGCTCTGCTTCTAACTTGGGCCCAAATTGTAAAATGGTCTTATCTATTGGCGATTTCGTTCCAATTCACATTCCATGTAATATTCGGCATGCTAATTACATTGCCGGTTGCCAAATTGCATTATCTCTTATAGTTTCCGAGATATGGACTATCGATAATTTACACCTTAGGCTCTGCTTCTAACTTGGGCCCAAATTGTAAAATGGTCTTATCTATTGGCGATTTCGTTCCAATTCACACTCCAAGTAATATTCGGCATGCTAATTATATTGCCGGTTGCCAAATTGCATTATCTCTTATAGTTTCCGAGATATGGACTATCGATAATTTACACCTTAGGCTCTGCTTCTAACTTGGGCCCAAATTGTAAAATGGTCTTCTCTATTAACGATTTCGTTCCAATTCACATTCCAAGTAATATTCGGCATGCTAATTACATTGCCGGTTGCCAAATTGCATTATCTCTTATAGTTTCCGAGATATGGACTATCGATAATTTACACCTTAGGCTCTGCTTCTAACTTGGGCCCAAATTGTAAAATGGTCTTCTCTATTGGCGATTTTGTTCCAATTCACATTCCAAGTAATATTCGGCATGCTAATTACATTGCCGGTTGCCAAATTGCATTATCTCTTATAGTTTCCGAGATATGGACTATCGATAATTTACACCTTAGGCTCTGCTTCTAACTTGGGCCCAAATTGTAAAATCGTCTTATCTATTGGCGATTTCGTTCCAATTCACATTCCAAGTAATATTCGGCATGCTAATTACATTGCCGGTTGCCAAATTGCATTATCTCTTATAGTTTCCGAGATATGGACTATCGGTAATTTACACCTTAGGCTCTGCTTCTAACTTGGGCCCAAATTGTAAAATGGTCTTATCTATTGGCGATTTCGTTCCAATTCACATTCCAAGTAATATCCGGCATGCTAATTACATTGCCGGTTGCCAAATTGAATTATCTCTTATAGTTTCCGAGATATGGACTATCGATAATTTACACCTTAGGCTCTGCTTCTAACTTGGGCCCAAATTGTAAAATGGTCTTACCTATTGGCGATTTCGTTCCAATTCACATTCCAAGTAATATTCGGCATGCTAATTACATTGCCGGTTGCCAAATTGCATTATCTCTTATAGTTTCCGAGATATGGACTATCGATAATTTACACCTTAGGCTCTGCTTCTAACTTGGGCCCAAATTGTAAAATGGTCTTATCTATTGGCGATTTCGTTCCAATTCACATTCCAAGTAATATTCGGCATGCTAATTACATTGCCGGTTGCCAAATTGCATTATCTCTTATAGTTTCCGAGATATGGACTATCGATAATTTACACCTTAGGCTCTGCTTCTAACTTGGGCCCAAATTGTAAAATGGTCTTATCTATTGGCGATTTCGTTCCAATTCACATTCCAAGTAATATTCGGCATGCTAATTACATTGCCGGTTGCCAAATTGCATTATCTCTTATAGTTTCCGAGATATGGACTATCGATAATTTACACCTTAGGCTCTGCTTCTAACTTGGGCCCAAATTGTAAAATGGTCTTATCTATTGGCGATTTCGTTCCAATTCACATTCCAAGTAATATTCGGCATGCTAATTACATTGCCGGTTGCCAAATTGCATTATCTCTTATAGTTTCCGAGATATGGACTATCAATAATTTACACCTTAGGCTCTGCTTCTAACTTGGGCCCAAATTGTAAAATGGTCTTATCTATTGGCGATTTCGTTCCAATTCACATTCCAAGTAATATTCGGCATGCTAATTACATTGCCGGTTGCCAAATTGCATTATCTCTTATAGTTTCCGAGATATGGACTATCGATAATTTACACCTTAGGCTCTGCTTCTAACTTGGGCCCAAATTGTAAAATGGTCTTATCTATTGGCGATTTCGTTCCAATTCACATTCCAAGTAATATCCGGCATGCTAATTACATTGCCGGTTGCCAAATTGAATTATCTCTTATAGTTTCCGAGATATGGACTATCGATAATTTACACCTTAGGCTCTGCTTCTAACTTGGGCCCAAATTGTAAAATGGTCTTATCTATTGGCGATTTCGTTCCAATTCACATTCCAAGTAATATTCGGCATGCTAATTACATTGCCGGTTGCCAAATTGCATTATCTCTTATAGTTTCCGAGATATGGACTATCGATAATTTACATCTTAGGCTCTGCTTCTAACTTGGGCCCAAATTGTAAAATGGTCTTATCTATTGGCGATTTCGTTCCAATTCACATTCCAAGTAATATTCGGCATGCTAATTACATTGCCGGTTGCCAAATTGCATTATCTCTTATAGTTTCCGAGATATGGACTATCAATAATTTACACCTTAGGCTCTGCTTCTAACTTGGGCCCAAATTGTAAAATGGTCTTATCTATTGGCGATTTCGTTCCAATTCACATTCCAAGTAATATTCGGCATGCTAATTACATTGCCGGTTGCCAAATTGCATTATCTCTTATAGTTTCCGAGATATGGACTATCGATAATTTACACCTTAGGCTCTGCTTCTAACTTGGGCCCAAATTGTAAAATGGCCTTATCTATTGGCGATTTCGTTCATATTCACATTCCAAGTAATATTCGGCATGCTAATTACATTGCCGGTTGCCAAATTGCATTATCTCTTATAGTTTCCTAGATATGGACTATCGATAATTTACACCTTAGGCTCTGCTTCTAACTTGGGCCCAAATTGTAAAATGGTCTTATCTATTGGCGATTTCGTTCCAATTCACATTCCAAGTAATATTCGGCATGCTAATTACATTGCCGGTTGCCAAATTGCATTATCTCTTATAGTTTCCGAGATATGGACTATCGATAATTTACACCTTAGGCTCTGCTTCTAACTTGGGCCCAAATTGTAAAATGGTCTTATCTATTGGCGATTTCGTTCCAATTCACACTCCAAGTAATATTCGGCATGCTAATTACATTGCCGGTTGCCAAATTGCATTATCTCTTATAGTTTCCGAGATATGGACTATCGGTAATTTACACCTTAGGCTCTGCTTCTAACTTGGGCCCAAATTGTAAAATGGTCTTATCTATTGGCGATTTCGTTCCAATTCACATTCCAAGTAATATCCGGCATGCTAATTACATTGCCGGTTGCCAAATTGAATTATCTCTTATAGTTTCCGAGATATGGACTATCGATAATTTACACCTTAGGCTCTGCTTCTAACTTGGGCCCAAATTGTAAAATGGTCTTACCTATTGGCGATTTCGTTCCAATTCACATTCCAAGTAATATTCGGCATGCTAATTACATTGCCGGTTGCCAAATTGCATTATCTCTTATAGTTTCCGAGATATGGACTATCGATAATTTACACCTTAGGCTCTGCTTCTAACTTGGGCCCAAATTGTAAAATGGTCTTATCTATTGGCGATTTCGTTCCAATTCACATTCCAAGTAATATTCGGCATGCTAATTACATTGCCGGTTGCCAAATTGCATTATCTCTTATAGTTTCCGAGATATGGACTATCGATAATTTACACCTTAGGCTCTGCTTCTAACTTGGGCCCAAATTGTAAAATGGTCTTATCTATTGGCGATTTCGTTCCAATTCACATTCCAAGTAATATTCGGCATGCTAATTACATTGCCGGTTGCCAAATTGCATTATCTCTTATAGTTTCCGAGATATGGACTATCGATAATTTACACCTTAGGCTCTGCTTCTAACTTGGGCCCAAATTGTAAAATGGTCTTATCTATTGGCGATTTCGTTCCAATTCACATTCCAAGTAATATTCGGCATGCTAATTACATTGCCGGTTGCCAAATTGCATTATCTCTTATAGTTTCCGAGATATGGACTATCAATAATTTACACCTTAGGCTCTGCTTCTAACTTGGGCCCAAATTGTAAAATGGTCTTATCTATTGGCGATTTCGTTCCAATTCACATTCCAAGTAATATTCGGCATGCTAATTACATTGCCGGTTGCCAAATTGCATTATCTCTTATAGTTTCCGAGATATGGACTATCGATAATTTACACCTTAGGCTCTGCTTCTAACTTGGGCCCAAATTGTAAAATGGTCTTATCTATTGGCGATTTCGTTCCAATTCACATTCCAAGTAATATCCGGCATGCTAATTACATTGCCGGTTGCCAAATTGAATTATCTCTTATAGTTTCCGAGATATGGACTATCGATAATTTACACCTTAGGCTCTGCTTCTAACTTGGGCCCAAATTGTAAAATGGTCTTATCTATTGGCGATTTCGTTCCAATTCACATTCCAAGTAATATTCGGCATGCTAATTACATTGCCGGTTGCCAAATTGCATTATCTCTTATAGTTTCCGAGATATGGACTATCGATAATTTACATCTTAGGCTCTGCTTCTAACTTGGGCCCAAATTGTAAAATGGTCTTATCTATTGGCGATTTCGTTCCAATTCACATTCCAAGTAATATTCGGCATGCTAATTACATTGCCGGTTGCCAAATTGCATTATCTCTTATAGTTTCCGAGATATGGACTATCAATAATTTACACCTTAGGCTCTGCTTCTAACTTGGGCCCAAATTGTAAAATGGTCTTATCTATTGGCGATTTCGTTCCAATTCACATTCCAAGTAATATTCGGCATGCTAATTACATTGCCGGTTGCCAAATTGCATTATCTCTTATAGTTTCCGAGATATGGACTATCGATAATTTACACCTTAGGCTCTGCTTCTAACTTGGGCCCAAATTGTAAAATGGCCTTATCTATTGGCGATTTCGTTCATATTCACATTCCAAGTAATATTCGGCATGCTAATTACATTGCCGGTTGCCAAATTGCATTATCTCTTATAGTTTCCTAGATATGGACTATCGATAATTTACACCTTAGGCTCTGCTTCTAACTTGGGCCCAAATTGTAAAATGGTCTTATCTATTGGCGATTTCGTTCCAATTCACATTCCAAGTAATATTCGGCATGCTAATTACATTGCCGGTTGCCAAATTGCATTATCTCTTATAGTTTCCGAGATATGGACTATCGATAATTTACACCTTAGGCTCTGCTTCTAACTTGGGCCCAAATTGTAAAATGGTCTTATCTATTGGCGATTTCGTTCCAATTCACACTCCAAGTAATATTCGGCATGCTAATTACATTGCCGGTTGCGAAATTGCATTATCTCTTATAGTTTCCGAGATATGGACTATCAATAATTTACACCTTAGGCTCTGCTTCTAACTTGGGCCCAAATTGTAAAATGGTCTTATCTATTGGCGATTTCGTTCCAATTCACATTCCAAGTAATATTCGGCATGCTAATCACATTGCCGGTTGCCAAATTGCATTATCTCTTATAGTTTCCGAGATATGGACTATCGATAATTTACACCTTAGGCTCTGCTTCTAACTTGGGCCCAAATTGTAAAATGGTCTTATCTATTGGCGATTTCGTTCCAATTCACACTCCAAGTAATATTCGGCATGCTAATTACATTGCCGTTTGCGAAATTGCATTATCTCTTATAGTTTCCGAGATATGGACTATCAATAATTTACACCTTAGGCTCTGCTTCTAACTTGGGCCCAAATTGTAAAATGGTCTTATCTATTGGCGATTTCGTTCCAATTCACATTCCAAGTAATATTCGGCATGCTAATTACATTGCCGGTTGCCAAATTGCATTATCTCTTATAGTTTCCGAGATATGGACTATCGATAATTTACACCTTAGGCTCTGCTTCTAACTTGGGCCCAAATTGTAAAATGGTCTTATCTATTGGCGATTTCGTTCCAATTCACATTCCAAGTAATATTCGGCATGCTAATTACATTGCCGGTTGCCAAATTGCATTATCTCTTATAGTTTCCGAGATATGGACTATCGATAATTTACACCTTAGGCTCTGCTTCTAACTTGGGCCCAAATTGTAAAATGGTCTTATCTATTGGCGATTTCGTTCCAATTCACATTCCAAGTAATATTCGGCATGCTAATTACATTGCCGGTTGCCAAATTGCATTAACTCTTATAGTTTCCGAGATATGGACTACCGATAATTTACACCTTAGGCTCTGCTTCTAACTTGGGCCCAAATTGTAAAATGGTCTTATCTATTGGCGATTTCGTTCCAATTCACATTCCAAGTAATATTCGGCATGCTAATTACATTGCCGGTTGCCAAATTGCATTATCTCTTATAGTTTCCGAGATATGGACTATCGATAATTTACACCTTAAGCTCTGCTTCTAACTTGGGCCCAAATTGTAAAATGGTCTTATCTATTGGCGATTTCGTTCCTATTCACATTCCAAGTAATATTCGGCATGCTAATTACATTGCCGGTTGCCAAATTGAATTATCTCTTATAGTTTCCGAGATATGGACTATCGATAATTTACACCTTAGGCTCTGCTTCTAACTTGGGCCCAAATTGTAAAATGGTCTTATCTATTGGCGATTTCGTCCCAATTCACATTCCAAGTGATATTCGGCATGCTAATTACATTGCCGGTTGCGAAATTGCTTTATTTCTTATAGTTTCCGAGATATGGACTATCGATAATTTACACCTTAGGCTCTGCTTCTAACTTGGGCCCAAATTGTAAAATGGTCTTATCTATTGGCGATTTCGTTCCAATTCACATTCCAAGTAATATTCGGCATGCTAATTACATTGCCGGTTGCCAAATTGCATTATCTCTTATAGTTTCCGAGATATGGACTATCGATAATTTACACCTTAGGCTCTGCTTCTAACTTGGGCCCAAATTGTAAAATGGTCTTATCTATTGGCGATTTAGTTGCAATTCACATTCCAAGTAATATTCGGCATGCTAATTACATTGCCGGTTGACAAATTGCATTATCTCTTATAGTTTCCGAGATATGGACTATCGATAATTTACACCTTAGGCTCTGCTTCTAACTTGGGCCCAAATTGTAAAATGGCCTTATCTATTGGCGATTTCGTTCCAATTCACATTCCAAGTAATATTCGGCATGCTAATTACATTGCCGGTTGCCAAATTGCATTATCTCTTATAGTTTCCGAGATATGGACTATCGATAATTTACACCTTAGGCTCTGCTTCTAACTTGGGCCCAAATTGTAAAATGGCCTTATCAATTGGCGATTTCGTTCCAATTCACATTCCAAGTAATATTCGGCATGCTAATTACATTGCCGGTTGCCAAATTGCATTATCTCTTATAGTTTCCGAGATATGGACTATCGATAATTTACACCTTAGGCTCTGCTTCTAACTTGGGCCCAAATTGTAAAATGGTCTTATCTATTGGCGATTTCGTTCCAATTCACATTCCAAGTAATATTCGGCATGCTAATTACATTGCCGGTTGCCAAATTGCATTATCTCTTATAGTTTCCGAGATATGGACTATCGATAATTTACACCTTAGGCTCTGCTTCTAACTTGGGCCCAAATTGTAAAATGGTCTTATCTATTGGCGATTTCGTTCCAATTCACACTCCAAGTAATATTCGGCATGCTAATTACATTGCCGGTTGCGAAATTGCATTATCTCTTATAGTTTCCGAGATATGGACTATCGATAATTTACACCTTAGGCTCTGCTTCTAACTTGGGCCCAAATTGTAAAATGGTCTTATCTATTGGCGATTTCGTTCCAATTCACATTCCAAGTAATATTCGGCATGCTAATTACATTGCCGGTTGCCAAATTGCATTATCTCTTATAGTTTCCGAGATATGGACTATCGATAATTTACACCTTAGGCTCTGCTTCTAACTTGGGCCCAAATTGTAAAATGGTCTTATCTATTGGCGATTTCGTTCCAATTCACATTCCAAGTAATATTCGGCATGCTAATTACATTGCCGGTTGCCAAATTGCATTATCTCTTATAGTTTCCGAGATATGGACTATCGATAATTTACACCTTAGGCTCTGCTTCTAACTTGGGCCCAAATTGTAAAATGGTCTTATCTTTTGGCGATTTCGTCCCAATTCACATTCCAAGTAATATTCGGCATGCTAATTACATTGCCGGTTGCCAAATTGCATTATCTCTTATAGTTTCCGAGATATGGACTATCAATAATTTACACCTTAGGCTCTGCTTCTAACTTGGGCCCAAATTGTAAAATGGTCTTATCTATTGGCGATTTCGTTCCAATTCACATTCCAAGTAATATTCGGCATGCTAATTACATTGCCGGTTGCCAAATTGCATTATCTCTTATAGTTTCCGAGATATGGACTATCGATAATTTACACCTTAGGCTCTGCTTCTAACTTGGGCCCAAATTGTAAAATGGTCTTATCTATTGGCGATTTCGTTCCAATTCACATTCCAAGTAATATCCGGCATGCTAATTACATTGCCGGTTGCCAAATTGAATTATCTCTTATAGTTTCCGAGATATGGACTATCGATAATTTACACCTTAGGCTCTGCTTCTAACTTGGGCCCAAATTGTAAAATGGTCTTATCTATTGGCGATTTCGTTCCAATTCACATTCCAAGTAATATTCGGCATGCTAATTACATTGCCGGTTGCCAAATTGCATTATCTCTTATAGTTTCCGAGATATGGACTATCGATAATTTACATCTTAGGCTCTGCTTCTAACTTGGGCCCAAATTGTAAAATGGTCTTATCTATTGGCGATTTCGTTCCAATTCACATTCCAAGTAATATTCGGCATGCTAATTACATTGCCGGTTGCCAAATTGCATTATCTCTTATAGTTTCCGAGATATGGACTATCAATAATTTACACCTTAGGCTCTGCTTCTAACTTGGGCCCAAATTGTAAAATGGTCTTATCTATTGGCGATTTCGTTCCAATTCACATTCCAAGTAATATTCGGCATGCTAATTACATTGCCGGTTGCCAAATTGCATTATCTCTTATAGTTTCCGAGATATGGACTATCGATAATTTACACCTTAGGCTCTGCTTCTAACTTGGGCCCAAATTGTAAAATGGCCTTATCTATTGGCGATTTCGTTCATATTCACATTCCAAGTAATATTCGGCATGCTAATTACATTGCCGGTTGCCAAATTGCATTATCTCTTATAGTTTCCTAGATATGGACTATCGATAATTTACACCTTAGGCTCTGCTTCTAACTTGGGCCCAAATTGTAAAATGGTCTTATCTATTGGCGATTTCGTTCCAATTCACATTCCAAGTAATATTCGGCATGCTAATTACATTGCCGGTTGCCAAATTGCATTATCTCTTATAGTTTCCGAGATATGGACTATCGATAATTTACACCTTAGGCTCTGCTTCTAACTTGGGCCCAAATTGTAAAATGGTCTTATCTATTGGCGATTTCGTTCCAATTCACACTCCAAGTAATATTCGGCATGCTAATTACATTGCCGGTTGCGAAATTGCATTATCTCTTATAGTTTCCGAGATATGGACTATCAATAATTTACACCTTAGGCTCTGCTTCTAACTTGGGCCCAAATTGTAAAATGGTCTTATCTATTGGCGATTTCGTTCCAATTCACATTCCAAGTAATATTCGGCATGCTAATTACATTGCCGGTTGCCAAATTGCATTATCTCTTATAGTTTCCGAGATATGGACTATCGATAATTTACACCTTAGGCTCTGCTTCTAACTTGGGCCCAAATTGTAAAATGGCCTTATCTATTGGCGATTTCGTTCATATTCACATTCCAAGTAATATTCGGCATGCTAATTACATTGCCGGTTGCCAAATTGCATTATCTCTTATAGTTTCCTAGATATGGACTATCGATAATTTACACCTTAGGCTCTGCTTCTAACTTGGGCCCAAATTGTAAAATGGTCTTATCTATTGGCGATTTCGTTCCAATTCACATTCCAAGTAATATTCGGCATGCTAATTACATTGCCGGTTGCCAAATTGCATTATCTCTTATAGTTTCCGAGATATGGACTATCGATAATTTACACCTTAGGCTCTGCTTCTAACTTGGGCCCAAATTGTAAAATGGTCTTATCTATTGGCGATTTCGTTCCAATTCACACTCCAAGTAATATTCGGCATGCTAATTACATTGCCGGTTGCGAAATTGCATTATCTCTTATAGTTTCCGAGATATGGACTATCAATAATTTACACCTTAGGCTCTGCTTCTAACTTGGGCCCAAATTGTAAAATGGTCTTATCTATTGGCGATTTCGTTCCAATTCACATTCCAAGTAATATTCGGCATGCTAATCACATTGCCGGTTGCCAAATTGCATTATCTCTTATAGTTTCCGAGATATGGACTATCGATAATTTACACCTTAGGCTCTGCTTCTAACTTGGGCCCAAATTGTAAAATGGTCTTATCTATTGGCGATTTCGTTCCAATTCACACTCCAAGTAATATTCGGCATGCTAATTACATTGCCGTTTGCGAAATTGCATTATCTCTTATAGTTTCCGAGATATGGACTATCAATAATTTACACCTTAGGCTCTGCTTCTAACTTGGGCCCAAATTGTAAAATGGTCTTATCTATTGGCGATTTCGTTCCAATTCACATTCCAAGTAATATTCGGCATGCTAATTACATTGCCGGTTGCCAAATTGCATTATCTCTTATAGTTTCCGAG
The DNA here is from genome assembly GCF_030347505.1 of Rhynchophorus ferrugineus. Lineage (NCBI taxonomy): Eukaryota > Metazoa > Arthropoda > Insecta > Coleoptera > Curculionidae > Rhynchophorus > Rhynchophorus ferrugineus. The sequence goes on along the minus strand of NW_027472814.1, from coordinate 53,513 downwards.
ATATGGACTATCGATAATTTACACCTTAGGCTCTGCTTCTAACTTGGGCCCAAATTGTAAAATGGTCTTATCTATTGGCGATTTCGTTCCAATTCACATTCCAAGTAATATTCGGCATGCTAATTACATTGCCGGTTGCCAAATTGCATTATCTCTTATAGTTTCCGAGATATGGACTATCGATAATTTACACCTTAGGCTCTGCTTCTAACTTGGGCCCAAATTGTAAAATGGTCTTATCTATTGGCGATTTCGTTCCAATTCACATTCCAAGTAATATTCGGCATGCTAATTACATTGCCGGTTGCCAAATTGCATTAACTCTTATAGTTTCCGAGATATGGACTACCGATAATTTACACCTTAGGCTCTGCTTCTAACTTGGGCCCAAATTGTAAAATGGTCTTATCTATTGGCGATTTCGTTCCAATTCACATTCCAAGTAATATTCGGCATGCTAATTACATTGCCGGTTGCCAAATTGCATTATCTCTTATAGTTTCCGAGATATGGACTATCGATAATTTACACCTTAAGCTCTGCTTCTAACTTGGGCCCAAATTGTAAAATGGTCTTATCTATTGGCGATTTCGTTCCTATTCACATTCCAAGTAATATTCGGCATGCTAATTACATTGCCGGTTGCCAAATTGAATTATCTCTTATAGTTTCCGAGATATGGGCTATCGATAATTTACACCTTAGGCTCTGCTTCTAACTTGGGCCCAAATTGTAAAATGGTCTTACCTATTGGCGATTTCGTTCCAATTCACATTCCAAGTAATATTCGGCATGCTAATTACATTGCCGGTTGCCAAATTGCATCATCTCTTATAGTTTCCGAGATATGGACTATCGATAATTTACACCTTAGGCTCTGCTTCTAACTTGGGCCCAAATTGTAAAATGGTCTTATCTATTGGCGATTTCGTTTCAATTCACATTCCAAGTAATATTCGGCATGCTAATTACATTGCCGGTTGCCAAATTGCATTATCTCTTATAGTTTCCGAGATATGGACTATCGATAATTTACACCTTAGGCTCTGCTTCTAACTTGGGCCCAAATTGTAAAATGGTCTTATCTATTGGCGATTTCGTCCCAATTCACATTCCAAGTGATATTCGGCATGCTAATTACATTGCCGGTTGCGAAATTGCTTTATTTCTTATAGTTTCCGAGATATGGACTATCGATAATTTACACCTTAGGCTCTGCTTCTAACTTGGGCCCAAATTGTAAAATGGTCTTATCTATTGGCGATTTCGTTCCAATTCACATTCCAAGTAATATTCGGCATGCTAATTACATTGCCGGTTGCCAAATTGCATTATCTCTTATAGTTTCCGAGATATGGACTATCGATAATTTACACCTTAGGCTCTGCTTCTAACTTGGGCCCAAATTGTAAAATGGTCTTATCTATTGGCGATTTAGTTGCAATTCACATTCCAAGTAATATTCGGCATGCTAATTACATTGCCGGTTGACAAATTGCATTATCTCTTATAGTTTCCGAGATATGGACTATCGATAATTTACACCTTAGGCTCTGCTTCTAACTTGGGCCCAAATTGTAAAATGGCCTTATCTATTGGCGATTTCGTTCCAATTCACATTCCAAGTAATATTCGGCATGCTAATTACATTGCCGGTTGCCAAATTGCATTATCTCTTATAGTTTCCGAGATATGGACTATCGATAATTTACACCTTAGGCTCTGCTTCTAACTTGGGCCCAAATTGTAAAATGGCCTTATCAATTGGCGATTTCGTTCCAATTCACATTCCAAGTAATATTCGGCATGCTAATTACATTGCCGGTTGCCAAATTGCATTATCTCTTATAGTTTCCGAGATATGGACTATCGATAATTTACACCTTAGGCTCTGCTTCTAACTTGGGCCCAAATTGTAAAATGGTCTTATCTATTGGCGATTTCGTTCCAATTCACATTCCAAGTAATATTCGGCATGCTAATTACATTGCCGGTTGCCAAATTGCATTATCTCTTATAGTTTCCGAGATATGGACTATCGATAATTTACACCTTAGGCTCTGCTTCTAACTTGGGCCCAAATTGTAAAATGGTCTTATCTATTGGCGATTTCGTTCCAATTCACACTCCAAGTAATATTCGGCATGCTAATTACATTGCCGGTTGCGAAATTGCATTATCTCTTATAGTTTCCGAGATATGGACTATCGATAATTTACACCTTAGGCTCTGCTTCTAACTTGGGCCCAAATTGTAAAATGGTCTTATCTATTGGCGATTTCGTTCCAATTCACATTCCAAGTAATATTCGGCATGCTAATTACATTGCCGGTTGCCAAATTGCATTATCTCTTATAGTTTCCGAGATATGGACTATCGATAATTTACACCTTAGGCTCTGCTTCTAACTTGGGCCCAAATTGTAAAATGGTCTTATCTATTGGCGATTTCGTTCCAATTCACATTCCAAGTAATATTCGGCATGCTAATTACATTGCCGGTTGCCAAATTGCATTATCTCTTATAGTTTCCGAGATATGGACTATCGATAATTTACACCTTAGGCTCTGCTTCTAACTTGGGCCCAAATTGTAAAATGGTCTTATCTTTTGGCGATTTCGTCCCAATTCACATTCCAAGTGATATTCGGCATGCTAATTACATTGCCGGTTGCGAAATTGCATTATCTCTTATAGTTTCCGAGATATGGACTATCAATAATTTACACCTTAGGCTCTGCTTCTAACTTGGGCCCAAATTGTAAAATGGTCTTATCTATTGGCGATTTCGTTCCAATTCACATTCCAAGTAATATTCGGCATGCTAATTACATTGCCGGTTGCCAAATTGCATTATCTCTTATAGTTTCCGAGATATGGACTATCGATAATTTACACCTTAGGCTCTGCTTCTAACTTGGGCCCAAATTGTAAAATGGTCTTATCTATTGGCGATTTCGTTCCAATTCACATTCCAAGTAATATTCGGCATGTTAATTACATTGCCGGTTGCCAAATTGCATTATCTCTTATAGTTTCCGAGATAAAGACTATCGATAATTTACACCTTAGGCTCTGCTTCTAACTTGGGCCCAAATTGTAAAATGGTCTTATCTATTGGCGATTTCGTTCCAATTCACATTCCAAGTAATATTCGGCATGCTTATTACATTGCCGGTTGCCAAATTGCATTATCTCTTATAGTTTCCGAGATATGGACTATCGATAATTTACACCTTAGGCTCTGCTTCTAACTTGAGCCCAAATTGTAAAATGGTCTTACCTATTGGCGATTCCGTTCTAATTCACATTCCAAGTAATATTCGGCATGCTAATTACATTGCCGGTTGCCAAATTGCATTATCTCTTATAGTTTCCGAGATATGGACTATCGATAATTTACACCTTAGGCTCTGCTTCTAACTTGGGCCCAAATTGTAAAATGGTCTTATCTATTGGCGATTTCGTTCCAATTCACATTCCAAGTAATATTCGGCATGTTAATTACATTGCAGTTTCCGAGATATGGACTATCGATAATTTACACCTTAGGCTCTGCTTCTAACTTGGGCCCAAATTGTAAAATGGTCTTATCTATTGGCGATTTCGTTCCAATTCACATTCCAAGTAATATTCGGCATGCTTATTACATTGCCGGTTGCCAAATTGCATTATCTCTTATAGTTTCCGAGATATGGACTATCGATAATTTACACCTTAGGCTCTGCTTCTAACTTGAGCCCAAATTGTAAAATGGTCTTACCTATTGGCGATTCCGTTCTAATTCACATTCCAAGTAATATTCGGCATGCTAATTACATTGCCGGTTGCCAAATTGCATTATCTCTTATAGTTTCCGAGATATGGACTATCGATAATTTACACCTTAGGCTCTGCTTCTAACTTGGGCCCAAATTGTAAAATGGTCTTATCTATTGGCGATTTCGTTCGAATTCACATTCCATGTAATATTCGGCATGCTAATTACATTGCCGGTTGCCAAATTGCATTATCTCTTATAGTTTCCGAGATATGGACTATCGATAATTTACACCTTAGGCTCTGCTTCTAACTTGGGCCCAAATTGTAAAATGGTCTTATCTATTGGCGATTTCGTTCCAATTCACACTCCAAGTAATATTCGGCATGCTAATTATATTGCCGGTTGCCAAATTGCATTATCTCTTATAGTTTCCGAGATATGGACTATCGATAATTTACACCTTAGGCTCTGCTTCTAACTTGGGCCCAAATTGTAAAATGGTCTTCTCTATTGGCGATTTCGTTCCAATTCACATTCCAAGTAATATTCGGCATGCTAATTACATTGCCGGTTGCCAAATTGCTTTATCTCTTATAGTTTCCGAGATATGGACTATCGATAATTTACACCTTAGGCTCTGCTTCTAACTTGGGCCCAAATTGTAAAATGGTCTTCTCTATTGGCGATTTTGTTCCAATTCACATTCCAAGTAATATTCGGCATGCTAATTACATTGCCGGTTGCCAAATTGCATTATCTCTTATAGTTTCCGAGATATGGACTATCGATAATTTACACCTTAGGCTCTGCTTCTAACTTGGGCCCAAATTGTAAAATCGTCTTATCTATTGGCGATTTCGTTCCAATTCACATTCCAAGTAATATTCGGCATGCTAATTACATTGCCGGTTGCCAAATTGCATTATCTCTTATAGTTTCCGAGATATGGACTATCGGTAATTTACACCTTAGGCTCTGCTTCTAACTTGGGCCCAAATTGTAAAATGGTCTTATCTATTGGCGATTTCGTTCCAATTCACATTCCAAGTAATATCCGGCATGCTAATTACATTGCCGGTTGCCAAATTGAATTATCTCTTATAGTTTCCGAGATATGGACTATCGATAATTTACACCTTAGGCTCTGCTTCTAACTTGGGCCCAAATTGTAAAATGGTCTTACCTATTGGCGATTTCGTTCCAATTCACATTCCAAGTAATATTCGGCATGCTAATTACATTGCCGGTTGCCAAATTGCATTATCTCTTATAGTTTCCGAGATATGGACTATCGATAATTTACACCTTAGGCTCTGCTTCTAACTTGGGCCCAAATTGTAAAATGGTCTTATCTATTGGCGATTTCGTTCCAATTCACATTCCAAGTAATATTCGGCATGCTAATTACATTGCCGGTTGCCAAATTGCATTATCTCTTATAGTTTCCGAGATATGGACTATCGATAATTTACACCTTAGGCTCTGCTTCTAACTTGGGCCCAAATTGTAAAATGGTCTTATCTATTGGCGATTTCGTTCCAATTCACATTCCAAGTAATATTCGGCATGCTAATTACATTGCCGGTTGCCAAATTGCATTATCTCTTATAGTTTCCGAGATATGGACTATCGATAATTTACACCTTAGGCTCTGCTTCTAACTTGGGCCCAAATTGTAAAATGGTCTTATCTATTGGCGATTTCGTTCCAATTCACATTCCAAGTAATATTCGGCATGCTAATTACATTGCCGGTTGCCAAATTGCATTATCTCTTATAGTTTCCGAGATATGGACTATCAATAATTTACACCTTAGGCTCTGCTTCTAACTTGGGCCCAAATTGTAAAATGGTCTTATCTATTGGCGATTTCGTTCCAATTCACATTCCAAGTAATATTCGGCATGCTAATTACATTGCCGGTTGCCAAATTGCATTATCTCTTATAGTTTCCGAGATATGGACTATCGATAATTTACACCTTAGGCTCTGCTTCTAACTTGGGCCCAAATTGTAAAATGGTCTTATCTATTGGCGATTTCGTTCCAATTCACATTCCAAGTAATATCCGGCATGCTAATTACATTGCCGGTTGCCAAATTGAATTATCTCTTATAGTTTCCGAGATATGGACTATCGATAATTTACACCTTAGGCTCTGCTTCTAACTTGGGCCCAAATTGTAAAATGGTCTTATCTATTGGCGATTTCGTTCCAATTCACATTCCAAGTAATATTCGGCATGCTAATTACATTGCCGGTTGCCAAATTGCATTATCTCTTATAGTTTCCGAGATATGGACTATCGATAATTTACATCTTAGGCTCTGCTTCTAACTTGGGCCCAAATTGTAAAATGGTCTTATCTATTGGCGATTTCGTTCCAATTCACATTCCAAGTAATATTCGGCATGCTAATTACATTGCCGGTTGCCAAATTGCATTATCTCTTATAGTTTCCGAGATATGGACTATCAATAATTTACACCTTAGGCTCTGCTTCTAACTTGGGCCCAAATTGTAAAATGGTCTTATCTATTGGCGATTTCGTTCCAATTCACATTCCAAGTAATATTCGGCATGCTAATTACATTGCCGGTTGCCAAATTGCATTATCTCTTATAGTTTCCGAGATATGGACTATCGATAATTTACACCTTAGGCTCTGCTTCTAACTTGGGCCCAAATTGTAAAATGGCCTTATCTATTGGCGATTTCGTTCATATTCACATTCCAAGTAATATTCGGCATGCTAATTACATTGCCGGTTGCCAAATTGCATTATCTCTTATAGTTTCCTAGATATGGACTATCGATAATTTACACCTTAGGCTCTGCTTCTAACTTGGGCCCAAATTGTAAAATGGTCTTATCTATTGGCGATTTCGTTCCAATTCACATTCCAAGTAATATTCGGCATGCTAATTACATTGCCGGTTGCCAAATTGCATTATCTCTTATAGTTTCCGAGATATGGACTATCGATAATTTACACCTTAGGCTCTGCTTCTAACTTGGGCCCAAATTGTAAAATGGTCTTATCTATTGGCGATTTCGTTCCAATTCACACTCCAAGTAATATTCGGCATGCTAATTACATTGCCGGTGGCGAAATTGCATTATCTCTTATAGTTTCCGAGATATGGACTATCAATAATTTACACCTTAAGCTCTGCTTCTAACTTGGGCCCAAATTGTAAAATGGTCTTATCTATTGGCGATTTCGTTCCAATTCACATTCCAAGTAATATTCGGCATGCTAATCACTTTGCCGGTTGCCAAATTGCATTATCTCTTATAGTTTCCGAGATATGGACTATCGATAATTTACACCTTAGGCTCTGCTTCTAACTTGGGCCCAAATTGTAAAATGGTCTTATCTATTGGCGATTTCGTTCCAATTCACACTCCAAGTAATATTCGGCATGCTAATTACATTGCCGGTTGCGAAATTGCATTATCTCTTATAGTTTCCGAGATATGGACTATCAATAATTTACACCTTAGGCTCTGCTTCTAACTTGGGCCCAAATTGTAAAATGGTCTTATCTATTGGCGATTTCGTTCCAATTCACATTCCAAGTAATATTCGGCATGCTAATTACATTGCCGGTTGCCAAATTGCATTATCTCTTATAGTTTTCGAGATATGGACTATCGATAATTTACACCTTAGGCTCTGCTTCTAACTTGGGCCCAAATTGTAAAATGGTCTTATCTATTGGCGATTTCGTTCCAATTCACATTCCAAGTAATATTCTGCATGCTAATTACATTGCCGGTTGCCAAATTGCATTATCTCTTATAGTTTCCGAGATATGGACTATCGATAATTTACACCTTAGGCTCTGCTTCTAACTTGGGCCCAAATTGTAAAATGGTCTTATCTGTTGGCGATTTCGTTCCAATTCACATTCCAAGTAATATTCGGCATGCTAATTACATTGCCGGTTGCCAAATTGCATTATCTCTTATAGTTTCCGAGATATGGACTATCGATAATTTACACCTTAGGCTCTGCTTCTAACTTGGGCCCAAATTGTAAAATGGTCTTATCTATTGGCGATTTCGTTCCAATTCACACTCCAAGTAATATTCGGCATGCTAATTACATTGCCGGTTGCGAAATTGCATTATCTCTTATAGTTTCCGAGATATGGACTATCGATAATTTACACCTTAGGCTCTGCTTCTAACTTGGGCCCAAATTGTAAAATGGTCTTATCTATTGGCGATTTCGTTCCAATTCACATTCCAAGTAATATTCGGCATGCTAATTACATTGCCGGTTGCCAAATTGCATTATCTCTTATAGTTTCCGAGATATGGACTATCGATAATTTACACCTTAGCCTCTGCTTCTAACTTGGGCCCAAATTGTAAAATGGTCTTATCTATTGGCGATTTCGTTCCAATTCACATTCCAAGTAATATTCGGCATGCTAATTACATTGCCGGTTGCCAAATTGCATTAACTCTTATAGTTTCCGAGATATGGACTACCGATAATTTACACCTTAGGCTCTGCTTCTAACTTGGGCCCAAATTGTAAAATGGTCTTATCTATTGGCGATTTCGTTCCAATTCACATTCCAAGTAATATTCGGCATGCTAATTACATTGCCGGTTGCCAAATTGCATTATCTCTTATAGTTTCCGAGATATGGACTATCGATAATTTACACCTTAAGCTCTGCTTCTAACTTGGGCCCAAATTGTAAAATGGTCTTATCTATTGGCGATTTCGTTCCAATTCACATTCCAAGTAATATTCGGCATGCTAATTACATTGCCGGTTGCCAAATTGAATTATCTCTTATAGTTTCCGAGATATGGACTATCGATAATTTACACCTTAGGCTCTGCTTCTAACTTGGGCCCAAATTGTAAAATGGTCTTACCTATTGGCGATTTCGTTCCAATTCACATTCCAAGTAATATTCGGCATGCTAATTACATTGCCGGTTGCCAAATTGCATCATCTCTTATAGTTTCCGAGATATGGACTATCGATAATTTACACCTTAGGCTCTGCTTCTAACTTGGGCCCAAATTGTAAAATGGTCTTATCTATTGGCGATTTCGTTTCAATTCACATTCCAAGTAATATTCGGCATGCTAATTACATTGCCGGTTGCCAAATTGCATTATCTCTTATAGTTTCCGAGATATGGACTATCGATAATTTACACCTTAGGCTCTGCTTCTAACTTGGGCCCAAATTGTAAAATGGTCTTATCTATTGGCGATTTCGTCCCAATTCACATTCCAAGTGATATTCGGCATGCTAATTACATTGCCGGTTGCGAAATTGCTTTATTTCTTATAGTTTCCGAGATATGGACTATCGATAATTTACACCTTAGGCTCTGCTTCTAACTTGGGCCCAAATTGTAAAATGGTCTTATCTATTGGCGATTTCGTTCCAATTCACATTCCAAGTAATATTCGGCATGCTAATTACATTGCCGGTTGCCAAATTGCATTATCTCTTATAGTTTCCGAGATATGGACTATCGATAATTTACACCTTAGGCTCTGCTTCTAACTTGGGCCCAAATTGTAAAATGGTCTTATCTATTGGCGATTTAGTTGCAATTCACATTCCAAGTAATATTCGGCATGCTAATTACATTGCCGGTTGACAAATTGCATTATCTCTTATAGTTTCCGAGATATGGACTATCGATAATTTACACCTTAGGCTCTGCTTCTAACTTGGGCCTAAATTGTAAAATGGCCTTATCTATTGGCGATTTCGTTCCAATTCACATTCCAAGTAATATTCGGCATGCTAATTACATTGCCGGTTGCCAAATTGCATTATCTCTTATAGTTTCCGAGATATGGACTATCGATAATTTACACCTTAGGCTCTGCTTCTAACTTGGGCCCAAATTGTAAAATGGCCTTATCAATTGGCGATTTCGTTCCAATTCACATTCCAAGTAATATTCGGCATGCTAATTACATTGCCGGTTGCCAAATTGCATTATCTCTTATAGTTTCCGAGATATGGACTATCGATAATTTACACCTTAGGCTCTGCTTCTAACTTGGGCCCAAATTGTAAAATGGTCTTATCTATTGGCGATTTCGTTCCAATTCACATTCCAAGTAATATTCGGCATGCTAATTACATTGCCGGTTGCCAAATTGCATTATCTCTTATAGTTTCCGAGATATGGACTATCGATAATTTACACCTTAGGCTCTGCTTCTAACTTGGGCCCAAATTGTAAAATGGTCTTATCTATTGGCGATTTCGTTCCAATTCACACTCCAAGTAATATTCGGCATGCTAATTACATTGCCGGTTGCGAAATTGCATTATCTCTTATAGTTTCCGAGATATGGACTATCGATAATTTACACCTTAGGCTCTGCTTCTAACTTGGGCCCAAATTGTAAAATGGTCTTATCTATTGGCGATTTCGTTCCAATTCACATTCCAAGTAATATTCGGCATGCTAATTACATTGCCGGTTGCCAAATTGCATTATCTCTTATAGTTTCCGAGATATGGACTATCGATAATTTACACCTTAGGCTCTGCTTCTAACTTGGGCCCAAATTGTAAAATGGTCTTATCTATTGGCGATTTCGTTCCAATTCACATTCCAAGTAATATTCGGCATGCTAATTACATTGCCGGTTGCCAAATTGCATTATCTCTTATAGTTTCCGAGATATGGACTATCGATAATTTACACCTTAGGCTCTGCTTCTAACTTGGGCCCAAATTGTAAAATGGTCTTATCTTTTGGCGATTTCGTCCCAATTCACATTCCAAGTGATATTCGGCATGCTAATTACATTGCCGGTTGCGAAATTGCATTATCTCTTATAGTTTCCGAGATATGGACTATCAATAATTTACACCTTAGGCTCTGCTTCTAACTTGGGCCCAAATTGTAAAATGGTCTTATCTATTGGCGATTTCGTTCCAATTCACATTCCAAGTAATATTCGGCATGCTAATTACATTGCCGGTTGCCAAATTGCATTATCTCTTATAGTTTCCGAGATATGGACTATCGATAATTTACACCTTAGGCTCTGCTTCTAACTTGGGCCCAAATTGTAAAATGGTCTTATCTATTGGCGATTTCGTTCCAATTCACATTCCAAGTAATATTCGGCATGTTAATTACATTGCCGGTTGCCAAATTGCATTATCTCTTATAGTTTCCGAGATATAGACTATCGATAATTTACACCTTAGGCTCTGCTTCTAACTTGGGCCCAAATTGTAAAATGGTCTTATCTATTGGCGATTTCGTTCCAATTCACATTCCAAGTAATATTCGGCATGCTTATTACATTGCCGGTTGCCAAATTGCATTATCTCTTATAGTTTCCGAGATATGGACTATCGATAATTTACACCTTAGGCTCTGCTTCTAACTTGAGCCCAAATTGTAAAATGGTCTTACCTATTGGCGATTCCGTTCTAATTCACATTCCAAGTAATATTCGGCATGCTAATTACATTGCCGGTTGCCAAATTGCATTATCTCTTATAGTTTCCGAGATATGGACTATCGATAATTTACACCTTAGGCTCTGCTTCTAACTTGGGCCCAAATTGTAAAATGGTCTTATCTATTGGCGATTTCGTTCCAATTCACATTCCAAGTAATATTCGGCATGTTAATTACATTGCAGTTTCCGAGATATGGACTATCGATAATTTACACCTTAGGCTCTGCTTCTAACTTGGGCCCAAATTGTAAAATGGTCTTATCTATTGGCGATTTCGTTCCAATTCACATTCCAAGTAATATTCGGCATGCTTATTACATTGCCGGTTGCCAAATTGCATTATCTCTTATAGTTTCCGAGATATGGACTATCGATAATTTACACCTTAGGCTCTGCTTCTAACTTGAGCCCAAATTGTAAAATGGTCTTACCTATTGGCGATTCCGTTCTAATTCACATTCCAAGTAATATTCGGCATGCTAATTACATTGCCGGTTGCCAAATTGCATTATCTCTTATAGTTTCCGAGATATGGACTATCGATAATTTACACCTTAGGCTCTGCTTCTAACTTGGGCCCAAATTGTAAAATGGTCTTATCTATTGGCGATTTCGTTCCAATTCACATTCCATGTAATATTCGGCATGCTAATTACATTGCCGGTTGCCAAATTGCATTATCTCTTATAGTTTCCGAGATATGGACTATCGATAATTTACACCTTAGGCTCTGCTTCTAACTTGGGCCCAAATTGTAAAATGGTCTTATCTATTGGCGATTTCGTTCCAATTCACACTCCAAGTAATATTCGGCATGCTAATTATATTGCCGGTTGCCAAATTGCATTATCTCTTATAGTTTCCGAGATATGGACTATCGATAATTTACACCTTAGGCTCTGCTTCTAACTTGGGCCCAAATTGTAAAATGGTCTTCTCTATTGGCGATTTCGTTCCAATTCACATTCCAAGTAATATTCGGCATGCTAATTACATTGCCGGTTGCCAAATTGCATTATCTCTTATAGTTTCCGAGATATGGACTATCGATAATTTACACCTTAGGCTCTGCTTCTAACTTGGGCCCAAATTGTAAAATGGTCTTCTCTATTGGCGATTTTGTTCCAATTCACATTCCAAGTAATATTCGGCATGCTAATTACATTGCCGGTTGCCAAATTGCATTATCTCTTATAGTTTCCGAGATATGGACTATCGATAATTTACAATTTAGGCTCTGCTTCTAACTTGGGCCCAAATTGTAAAATGGTCTTACCTATTGGCGATTTCGTTCCAATTCACATTCCAAGTAATATTCGGCATGCTAATTACATTGCCGGTTGCCAAATTGCATTATCTCTTATAGTTTCCGAGATATGGACTATCGATAATTTACACCTTAGGCTCTGCTTCTAACTTGGGCCCAAATTGTAAAATGGTCTTATCTATTGGCGATTTCGTTCCAATTCACATTCCAAGTAATATTCGGCATGCTAATTACATTGCCGGTTGCCAAATTGCATTATCTCTTATAGTTTCCGAGATATGGACTATCGATAATTTACACCTTAGGCTCTGCTTCTAACTTGGGCCCAAATTGTAAAATGGTCTTATCTATTGGCGATTTCGTTCCAATTCACATTCCAAGTAATATTCGGCATGCTAATTACATTGCCGGTTGCCAAATTGCATTATCTCTTATAGTTTCCGAGATATGGACTATCGATAATTTACACCTTAGGCTCTGCTTCTAACTTGGGCCCAAATTGTAAAATGGTCTTATCTATTGGCGATTTCGTTCCAATTCACATTCCAAGTAATATTCGGCATGCTAATTACATTGCCGGTTGCCAAATTGCATTATCTCTTATAGTTTCCGAGATATGGACTATCAATAATTTACACCTTAGGCTCTGCTTCTAACTTGGGCCCAAATTGTAAAATGGTCTTATCTATTGGCGATTTCGTTCCAATTCACATTCCAAGTAATATTCGGCATGCTAATTACATTGCCGGTTGCCAAATTGCATTATCTCTTATAGTTTCCGAGATATGGACTATCGATAATTTACACCTTAGGCTCTGCTTCTAACTTGGGCCCAAATTGTAAAATGGTCTTATCTATTGGCGATTTCGTTCCAATTCACATTCCAAGTAATATCCGGCATGCTAATTACATTGCCGGTTGCCAAATTGAATTATCTCTTATAGTTTCCGAGATATGGACTATCGATAATTTACACCTTAGGCTCTGCTTCTAACTTGGGCCCAAATTGTAAAATGGTCTTATCTATTGGCGATTTCGTTCCAATTCACATTCCAAGTAATATTCGGCATGCTAATTACATTGCCGGTTGCCAAATTGCATTATCTCTTATAGTTTCCGAGATATGGACTATCGATAATTTACATCTTAGGCTCTGCTTCTAACTTGGGCCCAAATTGTAAAATGGTCTTATCTATTGGCGATTTCGTTCCAATTCACATTCCAAGTAATATTCGGCATGCTAATTACATTGCCGGTTGCCAAATTGCATTATCTCTTATAGTTTCCGAGATATGGACTATCGATAATTTACACCTTAGGCTCTGCTTCTAACTTGGGCCCAAATTGTAAAATGGCCTTATCTATTGGCGATTTCGTTCATATTCACATTCCAAGTAATATTCGGCATGCTAATTACATTGCCGGTTGCCAAATTGCATTATCTCTTATAGTTTCCTAGATATGGACTATCGATAATTTACACCTTAGGCTCTGCTTCTAACTTGGGCCCAAATTGTAAAATGGTCTTATCTATTGGCGATTTCGTTCCAATTCACATTCCAAGTAATATTCGGCATGCTAATTACATTGCCGGTTGCCAAATTGCATTATCTCTTATAGTTTCCGAGATATGGACTATCGATAATTTACACCTTAGGCTCTGCTTCTAACTTGGGCCCAAATTGTAAAATGGTCTTATCTATTGGCGATTTCGTTCCAATTCACACTCCAAGTAATATTCGGCATGCTAATTACATTGCCGGTTGCGAAATTGCATTATCTCTTATAGTTTCCGAGATATGGACTATCAATAATTTACACCTTAGGCTCTGCTTCTAACTTGGGCCCAAATTGTAAAATGGTCTTATCTATTGGCGATTTCGTTCCAATTCACATTCCAAGTAATACTCGGCATGCTAATCACATTGCCGGTTGCCAAATTGCATTATCTCTTATAGTTTCCGAGATATGGACTATCGATAATTTACACCTTAGGCTCTGCTTCTAACTTGGGCCCAAATTGTAAAATGGTCTTATCTATTGGCGATTTCGTTCCAATTCACACTCCAAGTAATATTCGGCATGCTAATTACATTGCCGGTTGCGAAATTGCATTATCTCTTATAGTTTCCGAGATATGGACTATCAATAATTTACACCTTAGGCTCTGCTTCTATCTTGGGCCCAAATTGTAAAATGGTCTTATCTATTGGCGATTTCGTTCCAATTCACATTCCAAGTAATATTCGGCATGCTAATTACATTGCCGGTTGCCAAATTGCATTATCTCTTATAGTTTTCGAGATATGGACTATCGATAATTTACACCTTAGGCTCTGCTTCTAACTTGGGCCCAAATTGTAAAATGGTCTTATCTATTGGCGATTTCGTTCCAATTCACATTCCAAGTAATATTCTGCATGCTAATTACATTGCCGGTTGCCAAATTGCATTATCTCTTATAGTTTCCGAGATATGGACTATCGATAATTTACACCTTAGGCTCTGCTTCTAACTTGGGCCCAAATTGTAAAATGGTCTTATCTGTTGGCGATTTCGTTCCAATTCACATTCCAAGTAATATTCGGCATGCTAATTACATTGCCGGTTGCCAAATTGCATTATCTCTTATAGTTTCCGAGATATGGACTATCGATAATTTACACCTTAGGCTCTGCTTCTAACTTGGGCCCAAATTGTAAAATGGTCTTATCTATTGGCGATTTCGTTCCAATTCACACTCCAAGTAATATTCGGCATGCTAATTACATTGCCGGTTGCGAAATTGCTTTATCTCTTATAGTTTCCGAGATATGGACTATCGATAATTTACACCTTAGGCTCTGCTTCTAACTTGGGCCCAAATTGTAAAATGGTCTTATCTATTGGCGATTTCGTTCCAATTCACATTCCAAGTAATATTCGGCATGCTAATTACATTGCCGGTTGCCAAATTGCATTATCTCTTATAGTTTCCGAGATATGGACTATCGATAATTTACACCTTAGCCTCTGCTTCTAACTTGGGCCCAAATTGTAAAATGGTCTTATCTATTGGCGTTTTCGTTCCAATTCACATTCCAAGTAATATTCAGCATGCTAATTACATTGCCGGTTGCCAAATTGCATTATCTCTTATAGTTTCCGAGATATGGACTATCGATAATTTACACCTTAGGCTCTGCTTCTAACTTGGGCCCAAATTGTAAAATGGTCTTCTCTATTGGCGATTTCGTTCCAATTCACATTCCAAGTAATATTCGGCATGCTAATTACATTGCCGGTTGCCAAATTGCATTATCTCTTATAGTTTCCGAGATATGGACTATCGATAATTTACACCTTAGGCTCTGCTTCTAACTTGGGCCCAAATTGTAAAATGGTCTTATCTATTGGCGATTTCGTTCCAATTCACATTCCAAGTAATATTCGGCATGCTAATTACATTGCCGGTTGCCAAATTGCATTATCTCTTATAGTTTCCGAGATATGGACTATCGATAATTTACACCTTAGCCTCTGCTTCTAACTTGGGCCCAAATTGTAAAATGGTCTTATCTATTGGCGTTTTCGTTCCAGTTCACATTCCAAGTAATATTCAGCATGCTAATTACATTGCCGGTTGCCAAATTGCATTATCTCTTATAGTTTCCGAGATATGGACTATCGATAATTTACACCTTAGGCTCTGCTTCTAACTTGGGCCCAAATTGTAAAATGGTCTTCTCTATTGGCGATTTCGTTCCAATTCACATTCCAAGTAATATTCGGCATGCTAATTACATTGCCGGTTGCCAAATTGCATTATCTCTTATAGTTTCCGAGATATGGACTATCGATAATTTACACCTTAGTCTCTGCTTCTAACTTGGGCCCAAATTGTAAAATGGTCTTATCTATTGGCGATTTCGTTCCAATTCACATTCCAAGTAATATTCGGCATGCTAATTACATTGCCGGTTGCCAAATTGCATTATCTCTTATAGTTTCCGAGATATGGACTATCGATAATTTACACCTTAGGCTCTGCTTCTAACTTGGGCCCAAATTGTAAAATGGTCTTCTCTATTGGCGATTTCGTTCCAATTCACATTCCAAGTAATATTCGGCATGCTAATTACATTGCCGGTTGCCAAATTGCATTATCTCTTATAGTTTCCGAGATATGGACTATCGATAATTTACACCTTAGGCTCTGCTTCCAACTTGGGCCCAAATTGTAAAATGGTCTTCTCTATTGGCGATTTTGTTCCAATTCACATTCCAAGTAATATTCGGCATGCTAATTACATTGCCGGTTACCAAATTGCATTATCTCTTATAGTTTCCGAGATATGGACTATCGATAATTTACACCTTAGGCTCTGCTTCTAACTTGGGCCCAAATTGTAAAATCGTCTTATCTATTGGCGATTTCGTTCCAATTCACATTCCAAGTAATATTCGGCATGCTAATTACATTGCCGGTTGCCAAATTGCATTATCTCTTATAGTTTCCGAGATATGGACTATCGATAATTTACACCTTAGGCTCTGCTTCTAACTTGCTCCCAAATTGTAAAATGGTCTTATCTATTGGCGATTTCGTTCCAATTCACATTCCAAGTAATATTCGGCATGCTAATTACATTGCCGGTTGCCAAATTGCATTATCTCTTATAGTTTCCGAGATATGGACTATCGATAATTTACACCTTAGGCTCTGCTTCTAACTTGGCCCCAAATTGTAAAATGGTCTTATCTATTGGCGATTTCGTTCCAATTCACATTCCAAGTAATATTCGGCATGCTAATTACATTGCCGGTTGCCAAATTGAATTATCTCTTATAGTTTCCGAGATATGGACTATCGATAATTTACACCTTAGGCTCTGCTTCTAACTTGGGCCCAAATTGTAAAATGGTCTTATCTATTGGCGATTTCGTTCCAATTCACATTCCAAGTAATATTGGGCATGCTAATTACATTGCCGGTTGCCATATTGCATTATCTCTTATAGTTTCCGAGATATGGACTATCGATAATTTACACCATAGGCTCTGCTTCTAACTTGGGCCCAAATTGTAAAATGGTCTTATCTATTGGCGATTTCGTTCCAATTCACATTCCAAGTAATATTCGGCATGCTAATTACATTGCCGGTTGCCAAATTGCATTATCTCTTATAGTTTCCGAGATATGGACTATCGATAATTTACACCTTAGGCTCTGCTTCTAACTTGCTCCCAAATTGTAAAATGGTCTTATCTATTGGCGATTTCGTTCCAATTCACATTCCAAGTAATATTCGGCATGCTAATTACATTGCCGGTTGCCAAATTGTATTATCTCTTATAGTTTCCGAGATATGGACTATCGATAATTTACACCTTAGGATCTGCTTCTAACTTGGGCCCAAATTGTAAAATGGTCTTACCTATTGGCGATTTCGTTCCAATTCACATTCCAAGTAATATTCGGCATGCTAATTACATTGCCGGTTGCCAAATTGCATTATCTCTTATAGTTTCCGAGATATGGACTATCGATAATTTACACCTTAGGCTCTGCTTCTAACTTGCTCCCAAATTGTAAAATGGTCTTATCTATTGGCGATTTCGTTCCAATTCACATTCCAAGTAATATTCGGCATGCTAATTACATTGCCGGTTGCCAAATTGTATTATCTCTTATAGTTTCCGAGATATGGACTATCGATAATTTACACCTTAGGATCTGCTTCTAACTTGGGCCCAAATTGTAAAATGGTCTTACCTATTGGCGATCTCGTTCCAATTCACATTCCAAGTAATATTCGGCATGCTAATTACATTGCCGGTTGCCAAATTGCATTATCTCTTATAGTTTCCGAGATATGGACTATCGATAATTTACACCTTAGGCTCTGCTTCTAACTTGGGCCCAAATTGTAAAATGGTCTTATCTATTGGCGATTTCGTTCCAATTCACATTCCAAGTAATATTCGGCATGCTAATTACATTGCCGGTTGCCAAATTGCATTATCTCTTATAGTTTCCGAGATATGGACTATCGATAATTTACACCTTAGGCTCTGCTTCTAACTTGGGCCCAAATTGTAAAATGGTCTTATCTATTGGCGATTTGTTCCAATTCACATTCCAAGTAATATTCGGCATGCTAATTACATTGCCGGTTGCCAAATTGCATTATCTCTTATAGTTTCCGAGATATGGACTATCGATAATTTACACCTTAGGCTCTGCTTCTAACTTGGGCCCAAATTGTAAAATGGCCTTATCTATTGGCGATTTCGTCCCAATTCACATTCCAAGTATTATTCGGCATGCTAATTACATTGTCGGTTGCGAAATTGCATTATCTCTTATAGTTTCAGAGATATGGACTATCGATAATTTACACCTTAGGCTCTGCTTCTAACTTGGGCCCAAATTGTAAAATGGTCTTATCTATTGGCAATTTCGTTCCAATTCACATTCCAAGTAATATTCGGCATGCTAATTACATTGCCGGTTGCCAAATTGCATTATCTCTTATAGTTTCCGAGATATGGACTATCGATAATTTACACCTTAGGCTCTGCTTCTAACTTGGGCCCAAATTGTAAAATGGTCTTATCTATTGGCGATTTCGTTCCAATTCACATTCCAAGTAATATTCGGCATGCTAATTACATTGCCGGTTGCCAAATTGCATTAACTCTTATAGTTTCCGAGATATGGACTATCGATAATTTACACCTTAGGCTCTGCTTCTAACTTGGGCCCAAATTGTAAAATGGTCTTATCTATTGGCGATTTCGTTCCAATTCACATTCCAAGTAATATTCGGCATGCTAATTACATTGCCGGATGCCAAATTGCATTATCTCTTATAGTTTCCGAGATATGGACTATCGATAATTTACACCATAGGCTCTGCTTCTAACTTATGCCCAAATTGTAAAATGGCCTTATCTATTGGCGATTTCGTTCCAATTCACATTCCAAGTAATATTCGGCATGCTAATTACATTGCCGTTTGCCAAATTGCATTATCTCTTTTAGTTTCCGAGTTATGGACTATCGATAATTTACACCTTAGGCTCTGCTTCTAACTTGGGCCCAAATTGTAAAATGGTCTTATCTATTGGCGATTTCGTTCCAATTCACATTCCAAGTAATATTCGGCATGCTAATTACATTGCCGGTTGCCAAATTGCATTATCTCTTATAGTTTCCGAGATATGGACTATCGATAATTTACACCTTAGGCTCTGCTTCTAACTTGGGCCCAAATTGTAAAATGGTCTTATCTATTGGCGATTTCGTTCCAATTCACATTCCAAGTAATATTCGGCATGCTAATTACATTGCCGGTTGCCAAATTGAATTATCTCTTATAGTTTCCGAGATATGGACTATCGATAATTTACACCTTAGGCTCTGCTTCTAACTTGGGCCCAAATTGTAAAATGGTCTTACCTATTGGCGATTTCGTTCCAATTCACATTCCAAGTAATATTCGGCATGCTAATTACATTGCCGGTTGCCAAATTGCATTATCTCTTATAGTTTCCGAGATATGGACTATCGATTATTTACACCTTAGGCTCTGCTTCTAACTTGGGCCCAAATTGTAAAATGGTCTTATCTATTGGCGATTTCGTTCCAATTCACATTCCAAGTAATATTCGGCATGCTAATTACATTGCCGGTTGCCAAATTGCATTATCTCTTATAGTTTCCGAGATATGGACTATCGATAATTTACACCTTAGGCTCTGCTTCTAACTTGGGCCCAAATTGTAAAATGGTCTTATCTATTGGCGATTTCGTCCCAATTCACATTCCAAGTGATATTCGGCATGCTAATTACATTGCCGGTTGCGAAATTGCATTATCTCTTATAGTTTCCGAGATATGGACTATCAATAATTTACACCTTAGGCTCTGCTTCTAACTTGGGCCCAAATTGTAAAATGGTCTTATCTATTGGCGATTTCGTTCCAATTCACATTCCAAGTAATATTCGGCATGCTAATTACATTGCCGGTTGCCAAATTGCATTATCTCATATAGTTTCCGAGATATGGACTATCGATAATTTACACCTTAGGCTCTGCTTCTAACTTGGGCCCAAATTGTAAAATGGTCTTATCTATTGGCGATTTAGTTGCAATTCACATTCCAAGTAATATTCGGCATGCTAATTACATTGCCGGTTGCCAAATTGCATTATCTCTTATAGTTTCCGAGATATGGACTATCGATAATTTACACCTTAGGCTCTGCTTCTAACTTGGGCCCAAATTGTAAAATGGTCTTATCTATTGGCGATTTCGTTCCAATTCACATTCCAAGTAATATTCGGCATGCTAATTACATTGCCCGTTGCCAAATTGCATTATCTCTTATAGTTTCCGAGATATGGACTATCGATAATTTACACCTAAGGCTCTGCTTCTAACTTGGGCCCAAATTGTAAAATGGTCTTATCTATTGGCGATTTCGTTCCAATTCACATTCCAAGTAATATTCGGCATGCTAATTACATTGCCGGTTGCCAAATTGCATTATCTCTTATAGTTTCCGAGATATGGACTATCGATAATTTACACCTTAGGCTCTGCTTCTAACTTGGGCCCAAATTGTAAAATGGTCTTATCTATTGGCGATTTCGTTCCAATTCACACTCCAAGTAATATTCGGCATGCTAATTACATTGCCGGTTGCGAAATTGCATTATCTCTTATAGTTTCCGAGATATGGACTATCGATAATTTACACCTTAGGCTCTGCTTCTAACTTGGGCCCAAATTGTAAAATGGTCTTATCTATTGGCGATTTCGTTCCAATTCACATTCCAAGTAATATTCGGCATGCTAATTACATTGCCGGTTGCCAAATTGCATTATCTCTTATAGTTTCCGAGATATGGACTATCGATAATTTACACCTTAGGCTCTGCTTCTAACTTGGGCCCAAATTGTAAAATGGTCTTATCTATTGGCGATTTCGTTCCAATTCACATTCCAAGTAATATTCGGCATGCTAATTACATTGCCGGTTGCCAAATTGCATTATCTCTTATAGTTTCCGAGATATGGACTATCGATAATTTACACCTTAGGCTTTGCTTCTAACTTGGGCCCAAATTGTAAAATGGTCTTATCTATTGGCGATTTCGTTCCAATTCACATTCCAAGTAATATTCGGCATGCTAATTACATTGCCGGTTGCCAAATTGCATTATCTCTTATAGTTTCCGAGATATGGACTATCGATAATTTACACCATAGGCTCTGCTTCTAACTTGGGCCCAAATTGTAAAATGGTCTTATCTATTGGCGATTTCGTTCCAATTCACATTCCAAGTAATATTTGGCATGCTAATTACATTGCCGGTTGCCAAATTGCATTATCTCTTATAGTTTCCGAGATATGGACTATCGATAATTTACACCTTAGGCTCTGCTTCTAACTTGCTCCCAAATTGTAAAATGGTCTTATCTATTGGCGATTTCGTTCCAATTCACATTCCAAGTAATATTCGGCATGCTAATTACATTGCCGGTTGCCAAATTGCATTATCTCTTATAGTTTCCGAGATATGGACTATCGATAATTTACACCTTAGGCTCTGCTTCTAACTTGGGCCCAAATTGTAAAATGGTCTTATCTATTGGCGATTTCGTTCCAATTCACATTCCAAGTAATATTCGGCATGCTAATTACATTGCCGGTTGCCAAATTGAATTATCTCTTATAGTTTCCGAGATATGGACTATCGATAATTTACACCTTAGGCTCTGCTTCTAACTTGGGACCAAATTGTAAAATGGTCTTATCTATTGGCGATTTCGTTCCAATTCACATTCCAAGTAATATTCGGCATGCTAATTACATTGCCGGTTGCCAAATTGCATTATCTCTTATAGTTTCCGAGATATGGACTATCGATAATTTACACCATAGGCTCTGCTTCTAACTTGGGCCCAAATTGTAAAATGGTCTTATCTATTGGCGATTTCGTTCCAATTCACATTCCAAGTAATATTCGGCATGCTAATTACATTGCCGGTTGCCAAATTGCATTATCTCTTATAGTTTCCGAGATATGGACTATCGATAATTTACACCTTAGGCTCTGCTTCTAACTTGCTCCCAAATTGTAAAATGGTCTTATCTATTGGCGATTTCGTTCCAATTCACATTCCAAGTAATATTCGGCATGCTAATTACATTGCCGGTTGCCAAATTGTATTATCTCTTATAGTTTCCGAGATATGGACTATCGATAATTTACACCTTAGGATCTGCTTCTAACTTGGGCCCAAATTGTAAAATGGTCTTAACTATTGGCGATTTCGTTCCAATTCACATTCCAAGTAATATTCGGCATGCTAATTACATTGCCGTTTGCCAAATTGCATTATCTCTTATAGTTTCCGAGATATGGACTATCGATAATTTACACCTTAGGCTCTGCTTCTAACTTGGGCCCAAATTGTAAAATGGTCTTATCTATTGGCGATTTCGTTCCAATTCACATTCCAAGTAATATTCGGCATGCTAATTACATTGCCGGTTGCCAAATTGCATTATCTCTTATAGTTTCCGAGATATGGACTATCGATAATTTACACCTTAGGCTCTGCTTCTAACTTGGGCCCAAATTGTAAAATGGTCTTATCTATTGGCGATTTCGTCCCAATTCACATTCCAAGTGATATTCGGCATGCTAATTACATTGCCGGTTGCCAAATTGTATTATCTCTTATAGTTTCCGAGATATGGACTATCGATAATTTACACCTTAGGCTCTGCTTCTAACTTGGGCCCAAATTGTAAAATGGTCTTATCTATTGGCGATTTCGTCCCAATTCACATTCCAAGTGATATTCGGCATGCTAATTACATTGCCGGTTGCGAAATTGCATTATCTCTTATAGTTTCCGAGATATGGACTATCAATAATTTACACCTTAGGCTCTGCTTCTAACTTGGGCCCAAATTGTAAAATGGTCTTATCTATTGGCGATTTCGTTCCAATTCACATTCCAAGTAATATTCGGCATGCTAATTACATTGCCGGTTGCCAAATTGCATTATCTCTTATAGTTTCCGAGATATGGACTATCGATAATTTACACCTTAGGCTCTGCTTCTAACTTGGGCCCAAATTGTAAAATGGTCTTATCTATTGGCGATTTAGTTGCAATTCACATTCCAAGTAATATTCGGCATGCTAATTACATTGCCGGTTGCCAAATTGCATTATCTCTTATAGTTTCCGAGATATGGACTATCGATAATTTACACCTTAGGCTCTGCTTCTAACTTGGGCCCAAATTGTAAAATGGTCTTATCTATTGGCGATTTCGTTCCAATTCACATTCCAAGTAATATTCGGCATGCTAATTACATTGCCCGTTGCCAAATTGCATTATCTCTTATAGTTTCCGAGATATGGACTATCGATAATTTACACCTAAGGCTCTGCTTCTAACTTGGGCCCAAATTGTAAAATGGTCTTATCTATTGGCGATTTCGTTCCAATTCACATTCCAAGTAATATTCGGCATGCTAATTACATTGCCGGTTGCCAAATTGCATTATCTCTTATAGTTTCCGAGATATGGACTATCGATAATTTACACCTTAGGCTCTGCTTCTAACTTGGGCCCAAATTGTAAAATGGTCTTATCTATTGGCGATTTCGTTCCAATTCACACTCCAAGTAATATTCGGCATGCTAATTACATTGCCGGTTGCGAAATTGCATTATCTCTTATAGTTTCCGAGATATGGACTATCGATAATTTACACCTTAGGCTCTGCTTCTAACTTGGGCCCAAATTGTAAAATGGTCTTATCTATTGGCGATTTCGTTCCAATTCACATTCCAAGTAATATTCGGCATGCTAATTACATTGCCGGTTGCCAAATTGCATTATCTCTTATAGTTTCCGAGATATGGACTATCGATAATTTACACCTTAGGCTCTGCTTCTAACTTGGGCCCAAATTGTAAAATGGTCTTATCTATTGGCGATTTCGTTCCAATTCACATTCCAAGTAATATTCGGCATGCTAATTACATTGCCGGTTGCCAAATTGCATTATCTCTTATAGTTTCCGAGATATGGACTATCGATAATTTACACCTTAGGCTTTGCTTCTAACTTGGGCCCAAATTGTAAAATGGTCTTATCTATTGGCGATTTCGTTCCAATTCACATTCCAAGTAATATTCGGCATGCTAATTACATTGCCGGTTGCCAAATTGCATTATCTCTTATAGTTTCCGAGATATGGACTATCGATAATTTACACCATAGGCTCTGCTTCTAACTTGGGCCCAAATTGTAAAATGGTCTTATCTATTGGCGATTTCGTTCCAATTCACATTCCAAGTAATATTTGGCATGCTAATTACATTGCCGGTTGCCAAATTGCATTATCTCTTATAGTTTCCGAGATATGGACTATCGATAATTTACACCTTAGGCTCTGCTTCTAACTTGCTCCCAAATTGTAAAATGGTCTTATCTATTGGCGATTTCGTTCCAATTCACATTCCAAGTAATATTCGGCATGCTAATTACATTGCCGGTTGCCAAATTGCATTATCTCTTATAGTTTCCGAGATATGGACTATCGATAATTTACACCTTAGGCTCTGCTTCTAACTTGGGCCCAAATTGTAAAATGGTCTTATCTATTGGCGATTTCGTTCCAATTCACATTCCAAGTAATATTCGGCATGCTAATTACATTGCCGGTTGCCAAATTGAATTATCTCTTATAGTTTCCGAGATATGGACTATCGATAATTTACACCTTAGGCTCTGCTTCTAACTTGGGACCAAATTGTAAAATGGTCTTATCTATTGGCGATTTCGTTCCAATTCACATTCCAAGTAATATTCGGCATGCTAATTACATTGCCGGTTGCCAAATTGCATTATCTCTTATAGTTTCCGAGATATGGACTATCGATAATTTACACCATAGGCTCTGCTTCTAACTTGGGCCCAAATTGTAAAATGGTCTTATCTATTGGCGATTTCGTTCCAATTCACATTCCAAGTAATATTCGGCATGCTAATTACATTGCCGGTTGCGAAATTGCATTATCTCTTATAGTTTCCGAGATATGGACTATCGATAATTTACACCTTAGGCTCTGCTTCTAACTTGCTCCCAAATTGTAAAATGGTCTTATCTATTGGCGATTTCGTTCCAATTCACATTCCAAGTAATATTCGGCATGCTAATTACATTGCCGGTTGCCAAATTGTATTATCTCTTATAGTTTCCGAGATATGGACTATCGATAATTTACACCTTAGGATCTGCTTCTAACTTGGGCCCAAATTGTAAAATGGTCTTAACTATTGGCGATTTCGTTCCAATTCACATTCCAAGTAATATTCGGCATGCTAATTACATTGCCGTTTGCCAAATTGCATTATCTCTTATAGTTTCCGAGATATGGACTATCGATAATTTACACCTTAGGCTCTGCTTCTAACTTGGGCCCAAATTGTAAAATGGTCTTATCTATTGGCGATTTCGTTCCAATTCACATTCCAAGTAATATTCGGCATGCTAATTACATTGCCGGTTGCCAAATTGCATTATCTCTTATAGTTTCCGAGATATGGACTATCGATAATTTACACCTTAGGCTCTGCTTCTAACTTGGGCCCAAATTGTAAAATGGTCTTATCTATTGGCGATTTCGTCCCAATTCACATTCCAAGTGATATTCGGCTTGCTAATTACATTGCCGGTTGCGAAATTGCATTATCTCTTATAGTTTCCGAGATATGGACTATCAATAATTTACACCTTAGGCTCTGCTTCTAACTTGGGTCCAAATTGTAAAATGGTCTTATCTATTGGCGATTTCGTTCCAATTCACATTCCAAGTAATATTCGGCATGCTAATTACATTGCCGGTTGCCAAATTGCATTATCTCTTATAGTTTCCGAGATATGGACTATCGATAATTTACACCTTAGGCTCTGCTTCTAACTTGGGCCCAAATTGTAAAATGGTCTTATCTATTGGCGATTTCGTTCCAATTCACATTCCAAGTAATATTCGGCATGCTAATTACATTGCCGGTTGCCAAATTGCATTATCTCTTATAGTTTCCGAGATATGGACTATCGATAATTTACACCTTAGGCTCTGCTTCTAACTTGGGCCCAAATTGTAAAATGGTCTT
The DNA here is from genome assembly GCF_030347505.1 of Rhynchophorus ferrugineus. NCBI lineage: Eukaryota > Metazoa > Arthropoda > Insecta > Coleoptera > Curculionidae > Rhynchophorus > Rhynchophorus ferrugineus. Next base: position 26,797 of record NW_027472814.1, on the reverse strand, counting down.
ATCTATTGGCGATTTCGTTCCAATTCACATTCCAAGTAATATTCGGCATGCTAATTACATTGCCGGTTGCCAAATTGCATTATCTCTTATAGTTTCCGAGATATGGACTATCGATAATTTACACCTTAGGCTCTGCTTCTAACTTGGGCCCAAATTGTAAAATGGTCTTATCTATTGGCGATTTCGTCCCAATTCACATTCCAAGTGATATTCGGCATGTTAATTACATTGCCGGTTGCGAAATTGCATTATCTCTTATAGTTTCCGAGATATGGACTATCAATAATTTACACCTTAGGCTCTGCTTCTAACTTGGGTCCAAATTGTAAAATGGTCTTACCTATTGGCGATTTCGTTCCAATTCACATTCCAAGAAATATTCGGCATGCTAATTACATTGCCGGTTGCCAAATTGCATTATCTCTTATAGTTTCCGAGATATGGACTATCGATAATTTACACCTTAGGCTCTGCTTCTAACTTGGGCCCAAATTGTAAAATGGTCTTATCTATTGGCGATTTCGTTCCAATTCACATTCCAAGTAATATTCGGCATGCTAATTACATTGCCGGTTGCCAAATTGAATTATCTCTTATAGTTTCCGAGATATGGACTATCGATAATTTACACCTTAGGCTCTGCTTCTAACTTGGGCCCAAATTGTAAAATGGTCTTATCTATTGGCGATTTCGTTCCAATTCACATTCCAAGTAATATTGGTCATGCTAATTACATTGCCGGTTGCCAAATTGCATTATCTCTTATAGTTTCCGAGATATGGACTATCGATAATTTACACCATAGGCTCTGCTTCTAACTTGGGCCCAAATTGTAAAATGGTCTTATCTATTGGCGATTTCGTTCCAATTCACATTCCAAGTAATATTCGGCATGCTAATTACATTGCCGGTTGCCAAATTGCATTATCTCTTATAGTTTCCGAGATAGGGACTATCGATAATTTACACCTTAGGCTCTGCTTCTAACTTGCTCCCAAATTGTAAAATGGTCTTATCTATTGGCGATTTCGTTCCAATTCACATTCCAAGTAATATTCGGCATGCTAATTACATTGCCGGTTGCCAAATTGTATTATCTCTTATAGTTTCCGAGATATGGACTATCGATAATTTACACCTTAGGATCTGCTTCTAACTTGGGCCCAAATTGTAAAATGGTCTTACCTATTGGCGATTTCGTTCCAATTCACATTCCAAGTAATATTCGGCATGCTAATTACATTGCCGGTTGCCAAATTGCATTATCTCTTATAGTTTCCGAGATATGGACTATCGATAATTTACACCTTAGGCTCTGCTTCTAACTTGGGCCCAAATTGTAAAATGGTCTTATCTATTGGCGATTTCGTTCCAATTCACATTCCAAGTAATATTCGGCATGCTAATTACATTGCCGGTTGCCAAATTGCATTATCTCTTATAGTTTCCGAGATATGGACTATCGATAATTTACACCTTAGGCTCTGCTTCTAACTTGAGCCCAAATTGTAAAATGGTCTTATCTATTGGCGATTTCGTTCCAATTCACATTCCAAGTAATATTCGGCATGCTAATTACATTGCCGGTTGCCAAATTGCATTATCTCTTATAGTTTCCGAGATATGGACTATCGATAATTTACACCTTAGGCTCTGCTTCTAACTTGGGCCCAAATTGTAAAATGGTCTTATCTATTGGCGATTTCGTTCCAATTCACATTCCAAGTAATATTCGGCATGCTAATTACATTGCCGGTTGCCAAATTGCATTATCTCTTATAGTTTCCGAGATATGGACTATCGATAATTTACACCTTAGGCTCTGCTTCTAACTTGGGCCCAAATTGTAAAATGGTCTTATCTATTGGCGATTTCGTCCCAATTCACATTCCAAGTGATATTCGGCTTGCTAATTACATTGATGGTTGCGAAATTGCATTATCTCTTATAGTTTCCGAGATATGGACTATCGATAATTTACACCTTAGGCTCTGCTTCTAACTTGGGCCCAAATTGTAAAATGGTCTTATCTATTGGCGATTTCGTTCCAATTCACATTCCAAGTAATATTCGGCATGCTAATTACATTGCCGGTTGCCAAATTGCATTATCTCTTATAGTTTCCGAGATATGGACTATCGATAATTTACACCTTAGCCTCTGCTTCTAACTTGGGCCCAAATTGTAAAATGGTCTTATCTATTGGCGTTTTCGTTCCAATTCACATTCCAAGTAATATTCAGCATGCTAATTACATTGCCGGTTGCCAAATTGCATTATCTCTTATAGTTTCCGAGATATGGACTATCGATAATTTACACCTTAGGCTCTGCTTCTAACTTGGGCCCAAATTGTAAAATGGTCTTCTCTATTGGCGATTTCGTTCCAATTCACATTCCAAGTAATATTCGGCATGCTAATTACATTGCCGGTTGCCAAATTGCATTATCTCTTATAGTTTCCGAGATATGGACTATCGATAATTTACACCTTAGTCTCTGCTTCTAACTTGGGCCCAAATTGTAAAATGGTCTTATCTATTGGCGATTTCGTTCCAATTCACATTCCAAGTAATATTCGGCATGCTAATTACATTGCCGGTTGCCAAATTGCATTATCTCTTATAGTTTCCGAGATATGGACTATCGATAATTTACACCTTAGGCTCTGCTTCTAACTTGGGCCCAAATTGTAAAATGGTCTTATCTATTGGCGATTTCGTTCCAATTCACATTCCAAGTAATATTCGGCATGCTAATTACATTGCCGGTTGCCAAATTGCATTATCTCTTATAGTTTCCGAGATATGGACTATCGATAATTTACACCTTAGGCTCTGCTTCTAACTTGGGCCCAAATTGTAAAATGGTCTTATCTATTGGCGATTTCGTTCCAATTCACATTCCAAGTAATATTCGGCATGCTAATTACATTGCCGGTTGCCAAATTGCATTATCTCTTATAGTTTCCGAGATATGGACTATCGATAATTTACACCTTAGGCTCTGCTTCTAACTTGGGCCCAAATTGTAAAATGGTCTTATCTATTGGCGATTTCGTTCCAATTCACATTCCAAGTAATATTCGGCATGCTAATTACATTGCCGGTTGCCAAATTGCATTATCTCTTATAGTTTCCGAGATATGGACTATCGATAATTTACACCTTAGGCTCTGCTTCTAACTTGGGCCCAAATTGTAAAATGGTCTTATCTATTGGCGATTTCGTTCCAATTCACATTCCAAGTAATATTCGGCATGCTAATTACATTGCCGGTTGCCAAATTGCATTATCTCTTATAGTTTCCGAGATATGGACTATCGATAATTTACACCTTAGGCTCTGCTTCTAACTTGGGCCCAAATTGTAAAATGGTCTTATCTATTGGCGATTTCGTTCCAATTCACATTCCAAGTAATATTCGGCATGCTAATTACATTGCCGGTTGCCAAATTGCATTATCTCTTATAGTTTCCGAGATATGGACTATCGATAATTTACACCTTAGGCTCTGCTTCTAACTTGGGCCCAAATTGTAAAATGGTCTTATCTATTGGCGATTTCGTTCCAATTCACATTCCAAGTAATATTCGGCATGCTAATTACATTGCCGGTTGCCAAATTGCATTATCTCTTATAGTTTCCGAGATATGGACTATCGATAATTTACACCTTAGGCTCTGCTTCTAACTTGGGCCCAAATTGTAAAATGGTCTTATCTATTGGCGATTTCGTTCCAATTCACATTCCAAGTAATATTCGGCATGCTAATTACATTGCCGGTTGCCAAATTGCATTATCTCTTATAGTTTCCGAGATATGGACTATCGATAATTTACACCTTAGGCTCTGCTTCTAACTTGGGCCCAAATTGTAAAATGGTCTTATCTATTGGCGATTTCGTTCCAATTCACATTCCAAGTAATATTCGGCATGCTAATTACATTGCCGGTTGCCAAATTGAATTATCTCTTATAGTTTCCGAGATATGGACTATCGATAATTTACACCTTAGGCTCTGCTTCTAACTTGGGCCCAAATTGTAAAATGGTCTTATCTATTGGCGATTTCGTTCCAATTCACATTCCAAGTAATATTCGGCATGCTAATTACATTGCCGGTTGCCAAATTGCATTATCTCTTATAGTTTCCGAGATATGGACTATCGATAATTTACACCTTAGGCTCTGCTTCTAACTTGGGCCCAAATTGTAAAATGGTCTTATCTATTGGCGATTTCGTTCCAATTCACATTCCAAGTAATATTCGGCATGCTAATTACATTGCCGGTTGCCAAATTGCATTATCTCTTATAGTTTCCGAGATATGGACTATCGATAATTTACACCTTAGGCTCTGCTTCTAACTTGGGCCCAAATTGTAAAATGGTCTTATCTATTGGCGATTTCGTTCCAATTCACATTCCAAGTAATATTCGGCATGCTAATTACATTGCCGGTTGCCAAATTGCATTATCTCTTATAGTTTCCGAGATATGGACTATCGATAATTTACACCTTAGGCTCTGCTTCTAACTTGGGCCCAAATTGTAAAATGGTCTTATCTATTGGCGATTTCGTTCCAATTCACATTCCAAGTAATATTCGGCATGCTAATTACATTGCCGGTTGCCAAATTGCATTATCTCTTATAGTTTCCGAGATATGGACTATCGATAATTTACACCTTAGGCTCTGCTTCTAACTTGGGCCCAAATTGTAAAATGGTCTTACCTATTGGCGATTTCGTTCCAATTCACATTCCAAGTAATATTCGGCATGCTAATTACATTGCCGGTTGCCAAATTGCATTATCTCTTATAGTTTCCGAGATATGGACTATCGATAATTTACACCTTAGGCTCTGCTTCTAACTTGGGCCCAAATTGTAAAATGGTCTTATCTATTGGCGATTTCGTTCCAATTCACATTCCAAGTAATATTCGGCATGCTAATTACATTGCCGGTTGCCAAATTGCATTATCTCTTATAGTTTCCGAGATATGGACTATCGATAATTTACACCTTAGGCTCTGCTTCTAACTTGGGCCCAAATTGTAAAATGGTCTTATCTATTGGCGATTTCGTTCCAATTCACATTCCAAGTAATATTCGGCATGCTAATTACATTGCCGGTTGCGAAATTGCATTATCTCTTATAGTTTCCGAGATATGGACTATCGATAATTTACACCTTAGGCTCTGCTTCTAACTTGGGCCCAAATTGTAAAATGGTCTTATCTATTGGCGATTTCGTTCCAATTCACATTCCAAGTAATATTCGGCATGCTAATTACATTGCCGGTTGCCAAATTGCATTATCTCTTATAGTTTCCGAGATATGGACTATCGATAATTTACACCTTAGGCTCTGCTTCTAACTTGGGCCCAAATTGTAAAATGGTCTTATCTATTGGCGATTTCGTTCCAATTCACATTCCAAGTAATATTCGGCATGCTAATTACATTGCCGGTTGCCAAATTGCATTATCTCTTATAGTTTCCGAGATATGGACTATCGATAATTTACACCTTAGGCTCTGCTTCTAACTTGGGCCCAAATTGTAAAATGGCCTTATCTATTGGCGATTTCGTTCCAATTCACATTCCAAGTAATATTCGGCATGCTAATTACATTGCCGGTTGCCAAATTGCATTATCTCTTATAGTTTCCGAGATATGGACTATCGATAATTTACACCTTAGGCTCTGCTTCTAACTTGGGCCCAAATTGTAAAATGGTCTTATCTATTGGCGATTTCGTTCCAATTCACATTCCAAGTAATATTCGGCATGCTAATTACATTGCCGGTTGCCAAATTGCATTATCTCTTATAGTTTCCGAGATATGGACTATCGATAATTTACACCTTAGGCTCTGCTTCTAACTTGGGCCCAAATTGTAAAATGGTCTTATCTATTGGCGATTTCGTTCCAATTCACATTCCAAGTAATATTCGGCATGCTAATTACATTGCCGGTTGCCAAATTGAATTATCTCTTATAGTTTCCGAGATATGGACTATCGATAATTTACACCTTAGGCTCTGCTTCTAACTTGGGCCCAAATTGTAAAATGGTCTTACCTATTGGCGATTTCGTTCCAATTCACATTCCAAGTAATATTCGGCATGCTAATTACATTGCCGGTTGCCAAATTGCATTATCTCTTATAGTTTCCGAGATATGGACTATCGATAATTTACACCTTAGGCTCTGCTTCTAACTTGGGCCCAAATTGTAAAATGGTCTTATCTATTGGCGATTTCGTTCCAATTCACATTCCAAGTAATATTCGGCATGCTAATTACATTGCCGGTTGCCAAATTGCATTATCTCTTATAGTTTCCGAGATATGGACTATCGATAATTTACACCTTAGGCTCTGCTTCTAACTTGGGCCCAAATTGTAAAATGGTCTTATCTATTGGCGATTTCGTTCCAATTCACATTCCAAGTAATATTCGGCATGCTAATTACATTGCCGGTTGCCAAATTGCATTATCTCTTATAGTTTCCGAGATATGGACTATCGATAATTTACACCTTAGGCTCTGCTTCTAACTTGGGCCCAAATTGTAAAATGGTCTTATCTATTGGCGATTTCGTTCCAATTCACATTCCAAGTAATATTCGGCATGCTAATTACATTGCCGGTTGCCAAATTGCATTATCTCTTATAGTTTCCGAGATATGGACTATCAATAATTTACACCTTAGGCTCTGCTTCTAACTTGGGCCCAAATTGTAAAATGGTCTTATCTATTGGCGATTTCGTTCCAATTCACATTCCAAGTAATATTCGGCATGCTAATTACATTGCCGGTTGCCAAATTGCATTATCTCTTATAGTTTCCGAGATATGGACTATCGATAATTTACACCTTAGGCTCTGCTTCTAACTTGGGCCCAAATTGTAAAATGGTCTTATCTATTGGCGATTTCGTTCCAATTCACATTCCAAGTAATATTCGGCATGCTAATTACATTGCCGGTTGCCAAATTGCATTATCTCTTATAGTTTCCGAGATATGGACTATCGATAATTTACACCTTAGGCTCTGCTTCTAACTTGGGCCCAAATTGTAAAATGGTCTTATCTATTGGCGATTTCGTTCCAATTCACATTCCAAGTAATATTCGGCATGCTAATTACATTGCCGGTTGCCAAATTGCATTATCTCTTATAGTTTCCGAGATATGGACTATCGATAATTTACACCTTAGGCTCTGCTTCTAACTTGGGCCCAAATTGTAAAATGGTCTTATCTATTGGCGATTTCGTTCCAATTCACATTCCAAGTAATATTCGGCATGCTAATTACATTGCCGGTTGCCAAATTGCATTATCTCTTATAGTTTCCGAGATATGGACTATCGATAATTTACACCTTAGGCTCTGCTTCTAACTTGGGCCCAAATTGTAAAATGGTCTTATCTATTGGCGATTTCGTTCCAATTCACATTCCAAGTAATATTCGGCATGCTAATTACATTGCCAGTTTCCGAGATATGGACTATCGATAATTTACACCTTAGGCTCTGCTTCTAACTTGGGCCCAAATTGTAAAATGGTCTTATCTATTGGCGATTTCGTTCCAATTCACATTCCAAGTAATATTCGGCATGCTAATTACATTGCCGGTTGCCAAATTGCATTATCTCTTATAGTTTCCGAGATATGGACTATCGATAATTTACACCTTAGGCTCTGCTTCTAACTTGGGCCCAAATTGTAAAATGGTCTTATCTATTGGCGATTTCGTTCCAATTCACATTCCAAGTAATATTCGGCATGCTAATTACATTGCCGGTTGCCAAATTGCATTATCTCTTATAGTTTCCGAGATATGGACTATCGATAATTTACACCTTAGGCTCTGCTTCTAACTTGGGCCCAAATTGTAAAATGGTCTTATCTATTGGCGATTTCGTTCCAATTCACATTCCAAGTAATATTCGGCATGCTAATTACATTGCCGGTTGCCAAATTGCATTATCTCTTATAGTTTCCGAGATATGGACTATCGATAATTTACACCTTAGGCTCTGCTTCTAACTTGGGCCCAAATTGTAAAATGGTCTTATCTATTGGCGATTTCGTTCCAATTCACATTCCAAGTAATATTCGGCATGCTAATTACATTGCCGGTTGCCAAATTGCATTATCTCTTATAGTTTCCGAGATATGGACTATCGATAATTTACACCTTAGGCTCTGCTTCTAACTTGGGCCCAAATTGTAAAATGGTCTTATCTATTGGCGATTTCGTTCCAATTCACATTCCAAGTAATATTCGGCATGCTAATTACATTGCCGGTTGCCAAATTGCATTATCTCTTATAGTTTCCGAGATATGGACTATCGATAATTTACACCTTAGGCTCTGCTTCTAACTTGGGCCCAAATTGTAAAATGGTCTTATCTATTGGCGATTTCGTTCCAATTCACATTCCAAGTAATATTCGGCATGCTAATTACATTGCCGGTTGCCAAATTGCATTATCTCTTATAGTTTCCGAGATATGGACTATCGATAATTTACACCTTAGGCTCTGCTTCTAACTTGGGCCCAAATTGTAAAATGGTCTTATCTATTGGCGATTTCGTTCCAATTCACATTCCAAGTAATATTCGGCATGCTAATTACATTGCCGGTTGCCAAATTGCATTATCTCTTATAGTTTCCGAGATATGGACTATCGATAATTTACACCTTAGGCTCTGCTTCTAACTTGGGCCCAAATTGTAAAATGGTCTTATCTATTGGCGATTTCGTTCCAATTCACATTCCAAGTAATATTCGGCATGCTAATTACATTGCCGGTTGCCAAATTGCATTATCTCTTATAGTTTCCGAGATATGGACTATCGATAATTTACACCTTAGGCTCTGCTTCTAACTTGGGCCCAAATTGTAAAATGGTCTTATCTATTGGCGATTTCGTTCCAATTCACATTCCAAGTAATATTCGGCATGCTAATTACATTGCCGGTTGCCAAATTGCATTATCTCTTATAGTTTCCGAGATATGGACTATCGATAATTTACACCTTAGGCTCTGCTTCTAACTTGGGCCCAAATTGTAAAATGGTCTTATCTATTGGCGATTTCGTTCCAATTCACATTCCAAGTAATATTCGGCATGCTAATTACATTGCCGGTTGCCAAATTGCATTATCTCTTATAGTTTCCGAGATATGGACTATCGATAATTTACACCTTAGGCTCTGCTTCTAACTTGGGCCCAAATTGTAAAATGGTCTTATCTATTGGCGATTTCGTTCCAATTCACATTCCAAGTAATATTCGGCATGCTAATTACATTGCCGGTTGCCAAATTGCATTATCTCTTATAGTTTCCGAGATATGGACTATCGATAATTTACACCTTAGGCTCTGCTTCTAACTTGGGCCCAAATTGTAAAATGGTCTTATCTATTGGCGATTTCGTTCCAATTCACATTCCAAGTAATATTCGGCATGCTAATTACATTGCCGGTTGCCAAATTGCATTATCTCTTATAGTTTCCGAGATATGGACTATCGATAATTTACACCTTAGGCTCTGCTTCTAACTTGGGCCCAAATTGTAAAATGGTCTTATCTATTGGCGATTTCGTTCCAATTCACATTCCAAGTAATATTCGGCATGCTAATTACATTGCCGGTTGCCAAATTGCATTATCTCTTATAGTTTCCGAGATATGGACTATCGATAATTTACACCTTAGGCTCTGCTTCTAACTTGGGCCCAAATTGTAAAATGGTCTTCTCTATTGGCGATTTCGTTCCAATTCACATTCCAAGTAATATTCGGCATGCTAATTACATTGCCGGTTGCCAAATTGCATTATCTCTTATAGTTTCCGAGATATGGACTATCGATAATTTACACCTTAGGCTCTGCTTCTAACTTGGGCCCAAATTGTAAAATGGTCTTATCTATTGGCGATTTCGTTCCAATTCACATTCCAAGTAATATTCGGCATGCTAATTACATTGCCGGTTGCCAAATTGCATTATCTCTTATAGTTTCCGAGATATGGACTATCGATAATTTACACCTTAGCCTCTGCTTCTAACTTGGGCCCAAATTGTAAAATGGTCTTATCTATTGGCGTTTTCGTTCCAATTCACATTCCAAGTAATATTCAGCATGCTAATTACATTGCCGGTTGCCAAATTGCATTATCTCTTATAGTTTCCGAGATATGGACTATCGATAATTTACACCTTAGGCTCTGCTTCTAACTTGTCCCCAAATTGTAAAATGGTCTTCTCTATTGGCGATTTCGTTCCAATTCACATTCCAAGTAATATTCGGCATGCTAATTACATTGCCGGTTGCCAAATTGCATTATCTCTTATAGTTTCCGAGATATGGACTATCGATAATTTACACCTTAGTCTCTGCTTCTAACTTGGGTCCAAATTGTAAAATGGTCTTATCTATTGGCGATTTCATTCCAATTCACATTCCAAGTAATATTCGGCATGCTAATTACATTGCCGGTTGCCAAATTGCATTATCTCTTATAGTTTCCGAGATATGGACTATCGATAATTTACACCTTAGGCTCTGCTTCTAACTTGGGCCCAAATTGTAAAATGGTCGTCTCTATTGGCGATTTCGTTCCAATTCACATTCCAAGTAATATTCGGCATGCTAATTACATTGCCGGTTGCCAAATTGCATTATCTCTTATAGTTTCCGAGATATGGACTACCGATAATTTACACCTTAGGCTCTGCTTCTAACTTGGGCCCAAATTGTAAAATGGTCTTCTCTATTGGCGATTTTGTTCCAATTCACATTCCAAGTAATATTCGGCATGCTAATTACATTGCCGGTTACCAAATTGCATTATCTCTTATAGTTTCCGAGATATGGACTATCGATAATTTACACCTTAGGCTCTGCTTCTAACTTGGGCCCAAATTGTAAAATCGTCTTATCTATTGGCGATTTCGTTCGAATTCACATTCCGAGTAATATTCGGCATGCTAATTACATTGCTGGTTGCCAAATTGCATTATCTCTTATAGTTTCCGAGATATGGACTATCGGTAATTTACACCTTAGGCTCTGCTTCTAACTTGGGCCCAAATTGTAAAATGGTCTTATCTATTGGCGATTTCGTTCCAATTCACATTCCAAGTAATATCCGGCATGCTAATTACATTGCCGGTTGCCAAATTGAATTATCTCTTATAGTTTCCGAGATATGGACTATCGATAATTTACACCTTAGGCTCTGCTTCTAACTTGGGCCCAAATTGTAAAATGGTCTTACCTATTGGCGATTTCGTTCCAATTCACATTCCAAGTAATATTCGGCATGCTAATTACATTGCCGGTTGCCAAATTGCATTATCTCTTATAGTTTCCGAGATATGGACTATCGATAATTTACACCTTAGGCTCTGCTTCTAACTTGGGCCCAAATTGTAAAATGGTCTTATCTATTGGCGATTTCGTTCCAATTCACATTCCAAGTAATATTCGGCATGCTAATTACATTGCCGGTTGCCAAATTGTATTATCTCTTATAGTTTCCGAGATATGGACTATCGATAATTTACACCTTAGGCTCTGCTTCTAACTTGGGCCCAAATTGTAAAATGGTCTTATCTATTGGCGATTTCGTCCCAATTCACATTCCAAGTGATATTCGGCATGCTAATTACATTGCCGGTTGCGAAATTGCATTATCTCTTATAGTTTCCGAGATATGGACTATCAATAATTTACACCTTAGGCTCTGCTTCTAACTTGGGCCCAAATTGTAAAATGGTCTTATCTATTGGCGATTTCGTTCCAATTCACATTCCAAGTAATATTCGGCATGCTAATTACATTGCCGGTTGCCAAATTGCATTATCTCTTATAGTTTCCGAGATATGGACTATCGATAATTTACACCTTAGGCTCTGCTTCTAACTTGGGCCCAAATTGTAAAATGGCCTTATCTATTGGCGATTTCGTTCCAATTCACATTCCAAGTAATATTCGGCATGCTAATTACATTGCCGGTTGCCAAATTGCATTATCTCTTATAGTTTCCGAGATATGGACTATCGATAATTTACACCTTAGGCTCTGCTTCTAACTTGGGCCCAAATTGTAAAATGGTCTTATCTATTGGCGATTTCGTTCCAATTCACATTCCAAGTAATATTCGGCATGCTAATTACATTGCCGGTTGCCAAATTGCATTATCTCTTATAGTTTCCGAGATATGGACTATCAATAATTTACACCTTAGGCTCTGCTTCTAACTTGGGCCCAAATTGTAAAATGGTCTTATCTATTGGCGATTTCGTTCCAATTCACATTCCAAGTAATATTCGGCATGCTAATTACATTGCCGGTTGCCAAATTGCATTACCTCTTATAGTTTCCGAGATATGGACTATCGATAATTTACACCTTAGGCTCTGCTTCTAACTTGGGCCCAAATTGTAAAATGGTCTTATCTATTGGCGATTTCATTCCAATTCACATTCCAAGTAATATCCGGCATGCTAATTACATTGCCGGTTGCCAAATTGAATTATCTCTTATAGTTTCCGAGATATGGACTATCGATAATTTACACCTTAGGCTCTGCTTCTAACTTGGGCCCAAATTGTAAAATGGTCTTATCTATTGGCGATTTCGTTCCAATTCACATTCCAAGTAATATTCGGCATGCTAATTACATTGCCGGTTGCCAAATTGCATTATCTCTTATAGTTTCCGAGATATGGACTATCGATAATTTACATCTTAGGCTCTGCTTCTAACTTGGGCCCAAATTGTAAAATGGTCTTATCTATTGGCGATTTCGTTCCAATTCACATTCCAAGTAATATTCGGCATGCTAATTACATTGCCGGTTGCCAAATTGCATTATCTCTTATAGTTTCCGAGATATGGACTATCGATAATTTACACCTTAGGCTCTGCTTCTAACTTGGGCCCAAATTGTAAAATGGTCTTATCTATTGGCGATTTCGTCCCAATTCACATTCCAAGTGATATTCGGCATGCTAATTACATTGCCGGTTGCGAAATTGCATTATCTCTTATAGTTTCCGAGATATGGACTATCCATAATTTACACCTTAGGCTCTGCTTCTAACTTGGGCCCAAATTGTAAAATGGTCTTATCTATTGGCGATTTCGTTCCAATTCACATTCCAAGTAATATTCGGCATGCTAATTACATTGCCGGTTGCCAAATTGCATTATCTTTTATAGTTTCCGAGATATGGACTATCGATAATTTACACCTTAGGCTCTGCTTCTAACTTGGGCCCAAATTGTAAAATGGTCTTATCTATTGGCGATTTCGTTCCAATTCACATTCCAAGTAATATTCGGCATGCTAATTACATTGCCGGTTGCCAAATTGCATTATCTCTTATAGTTTCCGAAATATGGACTATCGATAATTTACACCTTAGGCTCTGCTTCTAACTTGGGCCCAAATTGTAAAATGGTCTTATCTATTGGCGATTTCGTTCCAATTCACATTCCAAGTAATATTCGGCATGCTAATTACATTGCCGGTTGCCAAATTGCATTATCTCTTATAGTTTCCGAGATATGGACTATCGATAATTTACACCTTAGGCTCTGCTTCTAACTTGGGCCCAAATTGTAAAATGGTCTTATCTATTGGCGTTTTCGTTCCAATTCACATTCCAAGTAATATTCGGCATGCTAATTACATTGCCGGTTGCCAAATTGCATTATCTCTTATAGTTTCCGAGATATGGACTATCGATAATTTACACCTTAGGCTCTGCTTCTAACTTGGGCCCAAATTGTAAAATGGTCTTCTCTATTGGCGATTTCGTTCCAATTCACATTCCAAGTAATATTCGGCATGCTAATTACATTGCCGGTTGCCAAATTGCTTTATCTCTTATAGTTTCCGAGATATGGACTATCGATAATTTACACTTTAGGCTCTGCTTCTAACTTGGGCCCAAATTGTAAAATGGTCTTATCTATTGGCGATTTCGTTCCAATTCACATTCCAAGTAATATTCGGCATGCTAATTACATTGCCGGTTGCCAAATTGCATTATCTCTTATAGTTTCCGAGATATGGACTATCGATAATTTACACCTTAGGCTCTGCTTCTAACTTGGGCCCAAATTGTAAAATGGTCTTCTCTATTGGCGATTTCGTTCCAATTCACATTCCAAGTAATATTCGGCATGCTAATTACATTGCCGGTTGCCAAATTGCATTATCTCTTATAGTTTCTGAGATATGGACTATCGATAATTTACACCTTAGGCTCTGCTTCTAACTTGGGCCCAAATTGTAAAATGGTCTTCTCTATTGGCGATTTCGTTCCAATTCACATTCCAAGTAATATTCGGCATGCTAATTACATTGCCGGTTGCCAAATTGCATTATCTCTTATAGTTTCCGAGATATGGACTATCGATAATTTACACCTTAGGCTCTGCTTCTAACTTGGGCCCAAATTGTAAAATCGTCTTATCTATTGGCGATTTCGTTCCAATTCACATTCCAAGTAATATTCGGCATGCTAATTACATTGCCGGTTGACAAATTGCATTATCTCTTATAGTTTCCGAGATATGGACTATCGGTAATTTACACCTTAGGCTCTGCTTCTAACTTGGGCCCAAATTGTAAAATGGTCTTATCTATTGGCGATTTCGTTCCAATTCACATTACAAGTAATATCCGGCATGCTAATTACATTTCCGGTTGCCAAATTGAATTATCTCTTATAGTTTCCGAGATATGGACTATCGATAATTTACACCTTAGGCTCTGCTTCTAACTTGGGCCCAAATTGTAAAATGGTCTTACCTATTGGCGATTTCGTTCCAATTCACATTCCAAGTAATATTCGGCTTGCTAATTACATTGCCGGTTGCCAAATTGCATTATCTCTTATAGTTTCCGAGATATGGACTATCGATAATTTACACCTTAGGCTCTGCTTCTAACTTGGGCCCAAATTGTAAAATGGTCTTATCTATTGGCGATTTCGTTCCAATTCACATTCCAAGTAATATTCGGCATGCTAATTACATTGCCGGTTGCCAAATTGCATTATCTCTTATAGTTTCCGAGATATGGACTATCGATAATTTACATCTTAGGCTCTGCTTCTAACTTGGGCCCAAATTGTAAAATCGTCTTATCTATTGGCGATTTCGTTCCAATTCACATTCCAAGTAATATTCGGCATGCTAATTACATTGCCGGTTGCCAAATTGTATTATCTCTTATAGTTTCCGAGATATGGACTATCGATAATTTACACCTTAGGCTCTGCTTCTAACTTGGGCCCAAATTGTAAAATGGTCTTATCTATTGGCGATTTCGTTCCAATTCACATTCCAAGTAATATCCGGCATGCTAATTACATTGCCGGTTGCCAAATTGAATTATCTCTTATAGTCTCCGAGATATGGACTATCGATAATTTACACCTTAGGCTCTGCTTCTAACTTGGGCCCAAATTGTAAAATGGTCTTATCTATTGGCGATTTCGTTCCCATTCACATTCCAAGTAATATTCGGCATGCTAATTACATTGCCGGTTGCCAATTTGCATTATCTCTTATAGTTTCCGAAATATGGACTATCGATAATTTACACCTTAGGCTCTGCTTCTAACTTGTGCCCAAATTGTAAAATGGTCTTACCTATTGGCGATTTCGTTCCAATTCACATTCCAAGTAATATTCGGCTTGCTAATTACATTGCCGGTTGCCAAATTGCATTATCTCTTATAGTTTCCGAGATATGGACTATCGATAATTTACACCTTAGGCTCTGCTTCTAACTTGGGCCCAAATTGTAAAATGGCCTTATCTATTGGCGATTTCGTTCCAATTCACATTCCAAGTAATATTCGGCATGCTAATTACATTGCCGGTTGCCAAATTGCATTATCTCTTATAGTTTCCGAGATATGGACTATCGATAATTTACACCTTAGGCTCTGCTTCTAACTTGGGCCCAAATTGTAAAATGGTCTTATCTATTGGCGATTTCGTTCCAATTCACATTCCAAGTAATATTCGGCATGCTAATTACATTGCCGGTTGCCAAATTGCATTATCTCTTATAGTTTCCGAGATATGGACTATCAATAATTTACACCTTAGGCTCTGCTTCTAACTTGGGCCCAAATTGTAAAATGGTCTTATCTATTGGCGATTTCGTTCCAATTCACATTCCAAGTAATATTCGGCATGCTAATTACATTGCCGGCTGCCAAATTGCATTACCTCTTATAGTTTCCGAGATATGGACTATCGATAATTTACACCTTAGGCTCTGCTTCTAACTTGGGCCCAAATTGTAAAATGGTCTTATCTATTGGCGATTTCATTCCAATTCACATTCCAAGTAATATCCGGCATGCTAATTACATTGCCGGTTGCCAAATTGAATTATCTCTTATAGTTTCCGAGATATGGACTATCGATAATTTACACCTTAGGCTCTGCTTCTAACTTGGGCCCAAATTGTAAAATGGTCTTATCTATTGGCGATTTCGTTCCAATTCACATTCCAAGTAATATTCGGCATGCTAATTACATTGCCGGTTGCCAAATTGCATTATCTCTTATAGTTTCCGAGATATGGACTATCGATAATTTACATCTTAGGCTCTGCTTCTAACTTGGGCCCAAATTGTAAAATGGTCTTATCTATTGGCGATTTCGTTCCAATTCACATTCCAAGTAATATTCGGCATGCTAATTACATTGCCGGTTGCCAAATTGCATTATCTCTTATAGTTTCCGAGATATGGACTATCGATAATTTACACCTTAGGCTCTGCTTCTAACTTGGGCCCAAATTGTAAAATGGTCTTATCTATTGGCGATTTCGTCCCAATTCACATTCCAAGTGATATTCGGCATGCTAATTACATTGCCGGTTGCGAAATTGCATTATCTCTTATAGTTTCCGAGATATGGACTATCCATAATTTACACCTTAGGCTCTGCTTCTAACTTGGGCCCAAATTGTAAAATGGTCTTATCTATTGGCGATTTCGTTCCAATTCACATTCCAAGTAATATTCGGCATGCTAATTACATTGCCGGTTGCCAAATTGCATTATCTTTTATAGTTTCCGAGATATGGACTATCGATAATTTACACCTTAGGCTCTGCTTCTAACTTGGGCCCAAATTGTAAAATGGTCTTATCTATTGGCGATTTCGTTCCAATTCACATTCCAAGTAATATTCGGCATGCTAATTACATTGCCGGTTGCCAAATTGCATTATCTCTTATAGTTTCCGAAATATGGACTATCGATAATTTACACCTTAGGCTCTGCTTCTAACTTGGGCCCAAATTGTAAAATGGTCTTATCTATTGGCGATTTCGTTCCAATTCACATTCCAAGTAATATTCGGCATGCTAATTACATTGCCGGTTGCCAAATTGCATTATCTCTTATAGTTTCCGAGATATGGACTATCGATAATTTACACCTTAGGCTCTGCTTCTAACTTGGGCCCAAATTGTAAAATGGTCTTATCTATTGGCGTTTTCGTTCCAATTCACATTCCAAGTAATATTCGGCATGCTAATTACATTGCCGGTTGCCAAATTGCATTATCTCTTATAGTTTCCGAGATATGGACTATCGATAATTTACACCTTAGGCTCTGCTTCTAACTTGGGCCCAAATTGTAAAATGGTCTTCTCTATTGGCGATTTCGTTCCAATTCACATTCCAAGTAATATTCGGCATGCTAATTACATTGCCGGTTGCCAAATTGCATTATCTCTTATAGTTTCCGAGATATGGACTATCGATAATTTACACCTTAGGCTCTGCTTCTAACTTGGGCCCAAATTGTAAAATGGTCTTATCTATTGGCGATTTCGTTCCAATTCACATTCCAAGTAATATTCGGCATGCTAATTACATTGCCGGTTGCCAAATTGCATTATCTCTTATAGTTTCCGAGATATGGACTATCGATAATTTACACCTTAGGCTCTGCTTCTAACTTGGGCCCAAATTGTAAAATGGTCTTCTCTATTGGCGATTTCGTTCCAATTCACATTCCAAGTAATATTCGGCATGCTAATTACATTGCCGGTTGCCAAATTGCATTATCTCTTATAGTTTCCGAGATATGGACTATCGATAATTTACACCTTAGGCTCTGCTTCTAACTTGGGCCCAAATTGTAAAATGGTCTTATCTATTGGCGATTTCGTCCCAATTCACATTCCAAGTGATATTCGGCATGCTAATTACATTGCCGGTTGCGAAATTGCATTATCTCTTATAGTTTCCGAGATATGGACTATCCATAATTTACACCTTAGGCTCTGCTTCTAACTTGGGCCCAAATTGTAAAATGGTCTTATCTATTGGCGATTTCGTTCCAATTCACATTCCAAGTAATATTCGGCATGCTAATTACATTGCCGGTTGCCAAATTGCATTATCTTTTATAGTTTCCGAGATATGGACTATCGATAATTTACACCTTAGGCTCTGCTTCTAACTTGGGCCCAAATTGTAAAATGGTCTTATCTATTGGCGATTTCGTTCCAATTCACATTCCAAGTAATATTCGGCATGCTAATTACATTGCCGGTTGCCAAATTGCATTATCTCTTATAGTTTCCGAAATATGGACTATCGATAATTTACACCTTAGGCTCTGCTTCTAACTTGGGCCCAAATTGTAAAATGGTCTTATCTATTGGCGATTTCGTTCCAATTCACATTCCAAGTAATATTCGGCATGCTAATTACATTGCCGGTTGCCAAATTGCATTATCTCTTATAGTTTCCGAGATATGGACTATCGATAATTTACACCTTAGGCTCTGCTTCTAACTTGGGCCCAAATTGTAAAATGGTCTTATCTATTGGCGTTTTCGTTCCAATTCACATTCCAAGTAATATTCGGCATGCTAATTACATTGCCGGTTGCCAAATTGCATTATCTCTTATAGTTTCCGAGATATGGACTATCGATAATTTACACCTTAGGCTCTGCTTCTAACTTGGGCCCAAATTGTAA
Source organism: Rhynchophorus ferrugineus (assembly GCF_030347505.1). Lineage (NCBI taxonomy): Eukaryota > Metazoa > Arthropoda > Insecta > Coleoptera > Curculionidae > Rhynchophorus > Rhynchophorus ferrugineus. The sequence continues at coordinate 7,735 of NW_027472814.1, read as the reverse complement.
AATGGTCTTCTCTATTGGCGATTTCGTTCCAATTCACATTCCAAGTAATATTCGGCATGCTAATTACATTGCCGGTTGCCAAATTGCATTATCTCTTATAGTTTCCGAGATATGGACTATCGATAATTTACACCTTAGGCTCTGCTTCTAACTTGGGCCCAAATTGTAAAATGGTCTTATCTATTGGCGATTTCGTTCCAATTCACATTCCAAGTAATATTCGGCATGCTAATTACATTGCCGGTTGCCAAATTGCATTATCTCTTATAGTTTCCGAGATATGGACTATCGATAATTTACACCTTAGGCTCTGCTTCTAACTTGGGCCCAAATTGTAAAATGGTCTTCTCTATTGGCGATTTCGTTCCAATTCACATTCCAAGTAATATTCGGCATGCTAATTACATTGCCGGTTGCCAAATTGCATTATCTCTTATAGTTTCTGAGATATGGACTATCGATAATTTACACCTTAGGCTCTGCTTCTAACTTGGGCCCAAATTGTAAAATGGTCTTCTCTATTGGCGATTTCGTTCCAATTCACATTCCAAGTAATATTCGGCATGATAATTACATTGCCGGTTGCCAAATTGCATTATCTCTTATAGTTTCCGAGATATGGACTATCGATAATTTACACCTTAGGCTCTGCTTCTAACTTGGGCCCAAATTGTAAAATCGTCTTATCTATTGGCGATTTCGTTCCAATTCACATTCCAAGTAATATTCGGCATGCTAATTACATTGCCGGTTGCCAAATTGCATTATCTCTTATAGTTTCCGAGATATGGACTATCGGTAATTTACACCTTAGGCTCTGCTTCTAACTTGGGCCCAAATTGTAAAATGGTCTTATCTATTGGCGATTTCGTTCCAATTCACATTACAAGTAATATCCGGCATGCTAATTACATTTCCGGTTGCCAAATTGAATTATCTCTTATAGTTTCCGAGATATGGACTATCGATAATTTACACCTTAGGCTCTGCTTCTAACTTGGGCCCAAATTGTAAAATGGTCTTACCTATTGGCGATTTCGTTCCAATTCACATTCCAAGTAATATTCGGCTTGCTAATTACATTGCCGGTTGCCAAATTGCATTATCTCTTATAGTTTCCGAGATATGGACTATCGATAATTTACACCTTAGGCTCTGCTTCTAACTTGGGCCCAAATTGTAAAATGGTCTTATCTATTGGCGATTTCGTTCCAATTCACATTCCAAGTAATATTCGGCATGCTAATTACATTGCCGGTTGCCAAATTGCATTATCTCTTATAGTTTCCGAGATATGGACTATCGATAATTTACATCTTAGGCTCTGCTTCTAACTTGGGCCCAAATTGTAAAATCGTCTTATCTATTGGCGATTTCGTTCCAATTCACATTCCAAGTAATATTCGGCATGCTAATTACATTGCCGGTTGCCAAATTGTATTATCTCTTATAGTTTCCGAGATATGGACTATCGATAATTTACACCTTAGGCTCTGCTTCTAACTTGGGCCCAAATTGTAAAATGGTCTTATCTATTGGCGATTTCGTTCCAATTCACATTCCAAGTAATATCCGGCATGCTAATTACATTGCCGGTTGCCAAATTGAATTATCTCTTATAGTCTCCGAGATATGGACTATCGATAATTTACACCTTAGGCTCTGCTTCTAACTTGGGCCCAAATTGTAAAATGGTCTTATCTATTGGCGATTTCGTTCCCATTCACATTCCAAGTAATATTCGGCATGCTAATTACATTGCCGGTTGCCAATTTGCATTATCTCTTATAGTTTCCGAAATATGGACTATCGATAATTTACACCTTAGGCTCTGCTTCTAACTTGTGCCCAAATTGTAAAATGGTCTTACCTATTGGCGATTTCGTTCCAATTCACATTCCAAGTAATATTCGGCTTGCTAATTACATTGCCGGTTGCCAAATTGCATTATCTCTTATAGTTTCCGAGATATGGACTATCGATAATTTACACCTTAGGCTCTGCTTCTAACTTGGGCCCAAATTGTAAAATGGTCTTATCTATTGGCGATTTCGTTCCAATTCACATTCCAAGTAATATTCGGCATGCTAATTACATTGCCGGTTGCCAAATTGCATTATCTCTTATAGTTTCCGAGATATGGACTATCGATAATTTACATCTTAGGCTCTGCTTCTAACTTGGGCCCAAATTGTAAAATCGTCTTATCTATTGGCGATTTCGTTCCAATTCACATTCCAAGTAATATTCGGCATGCTAATTACATTGCCGGTTGCCAAATTGCATTATCTCTTATAGTTTCCGAGATATGGACTATCGATAATTTACACCTTAGGCTCTGCTTCTAACTTGGGCCCAAATTGTAAAATGGTCTTATCTATTGGCGATTTCGTTCCAATTCACATTCCAAGTAATATCCGGCATGCTAATTACATTGCCGGTTGCCAAATTGAATTATCTCTTATAGTTTCCGAGATATGGACTATCGATAATTTACACCTTAGGCTCTGCTTCTAACTTGGGCCCAAATTGTAAAATGGTCTTATCTATTGGCGATTTCGTTCCCATTCACATTCCAAGTAATATTCGGCATGCTAATTACATTGCCGGTTGCCAAATTGCATTATCTCTTATAGTTTCCGAGATATGGACTATCGATAATTTACATCTTAGGCTCTGCTTCTAACTTGGGCCCAAATTGTAAAATGGTCTTATCTATTGGCGATTTCGTTCCAATTCACATTCCAAGTAATATTCGGCATGCTAATTACATTGCCGGTTGCCAAATTGCATTATCTCTTATAGTTTCCGAGATATGGACTATCGATAATTTACACCTTAGGCTCTGCTTCTAACTTGGGCCCAAATTGTAAAATGGTCTTATCTATTGGCGATTTCGTTCCAATTCACATTCCAAGTAATATTCGGCATGCTAATTACATTGCCGGTTGCCAAATTGCATTATCTCTTATAGTTTCCGAGATATGGACTATCGATAATTTACACCTTAGGCTCTGCTTCTAACTTGGGCCCAAATTGTAAAATGGTCTTATCTATTGGCGATTTCGTTCCAATTCACATTCCAAGTAATATCCGGCATGCTAATTACATTGCCGGTTGCCAAATTGAATTATCTCTTATAGTTTCCGAGATATGGACTATCGATAATTTACACCTTAGGCTCTGCTTCTAACTTGGGCCCAAATTGTAAAATGGTCTTATCTATTGGCGATTTCGTTCCCATTCACATTCCAAGTAATATTCGGCATGCTAATTACATTGCCGGTTGCCAAATTGCATTATCTCTTATAGTTTCCGAGATATGGACTATCGATAATTTACATCTTAGGCTCTGCTTCTAACTTGGGCCCAAATTGTAAAATGGTCTTATCTATTGGCGATTTCGTTCCAATTCACATTCCAAGTAATATTCGGCATGCTAATTACATTGCCGGTTGCCAAATTGCATTATCTCTTATAGTTTCCGAGATATGGACTATCGATAATTTACACCTTAGGCTCTGCTTCTAACTTGGGCCCAAATTGTAAAATGGTCTTATCTATTGGCGATTTCGTTCCAATTCACATTCCAAGTAATATCCGGCATGCTAATTACATTGCCGGTTGCCAAATTGAATTATCTCTTATAGTTTCCGAGATATGGACTATCGATAATTTACACCTTAGGCTCTGCTTCTAACTTGGGCCCAAATTGTAAAATGGTCTTATCTATTGGCGATTTCGTTCCAATTCACATTCCAAGTAATATTCGGCATGCTAATTACATTGCCGGTTGCCAAATTGCATTATCTCTTATAGTTTCCGAGATATGGACTATCGATAATTTACATCTTAGGCTCTGCTTCTAACTTGGGCCCAAATTGTAAAATGGTCTTATCTATTGGCGATTTCGTTCCAATTCACATTCCAAGTAATATTCGGCATGCTAATTACATTGCCGGTTGCCAAATTGCATTATCTCTTATAGTTTCCGAGATATGGACTATCAATAATTTACACCTTAGGCTCTGCTTCTAACTTGGGCCCAAATTGTAAAATGGTCTTATCTATTGGCGATTTCGTTCCAATTCACATTCCAAGTAATATTCGGCATGCTAATTACATTGCCGGTTGCCAAATTGCATTATCTCTTATAGTTTCCGAGATATGGACTATCGATAATTTACACCTTAGGCTCTGCTTCTAACTTGGGCCCAAATTGTAAAATGGTCTTATCTATTGGCGATTTCGTTCCAATTCACATTCCAAGTAATATTCGGCATGCTAATTACATTGCCGGTTGCCAAATTGCATTATCTCTTATAGCTTCCGAGATATGGACTATCGATAATTTACATCTTAGGCTCTGCTTCTAACTTGGGCCCAAATTGTAAAATCGTCTTATCTATTGGCGATTTCGTTCCAATTCACATTCCAAGTAATATTCGGCATGCTAATTACATTGCCGGTTGCCAAATTGTATTATCTCTTATAGTTTCCGAGATATGGACTATCGATAATTTACACCTTAGGCTCTGCTTCTAACTTGGGCCCAAATTGTAAAATGGTCTTATCTATTGGCGATTTCGTTCCAATTCACATTCCAAGTAATATCCGGCATGCTAATTACATTGCCGGTTGCCAAATTGAATTATCTCTTATAGTCTCCGAGATATGGACTATCGATAATTTACACCTTAGGCTCTGCTTCTAACTTGGGCCCAAATTGTAAAATGGTCTTATCTATTGGCGATTTCGTTCCCATTCACATTCCAAGTAATATTCGGCATGCTAATTACATTGCCGGTTGCCAATTTGCATTATCTCTTATAGTTTCCGAAATATGGACTATCGATAATTTACACCTTAGGCTCTGCTTCTAACTTGTGCCCAAATTGTAAAATGGTCTTACCTATTGGCGATTTCGTTCCAATTCACATTCCAAGTAATATTCGGCTTGCTAATTACATTGCCGGTTGCCAAATTGCATTATCTCTTATAGTTTCCGAGATATGGACTATCGATAATTTACACCTTAGGCTCTGCTTCTAACTTGGGCCCAAATTGTAAAATGGTCTTATCTATTGGCGATTTCGTTCCAATTCACATTCCAAGTAATATTCGGCATGCTAATTACATTGCCGGTTGCCAAATTGCATTATCTCTTATAGTTTCCGAGATATGGACTATCGATAATTTACATCTTAGGCTCTGCTTCTAACTTGGGCCCAAATTGTAAAATCGTCTTATCTATTGGCGATTTCGTTCCAATTCACATTCCAAGTAATATTCGGCATGCTAATTACATTGCCGGTTGCCAAATTGCATTATCTCTTATAGTTTCCGAGATATGGACTATCGATAATTTACACCTTAGGCTCTGCTTCTAACTTGGGCCCAAATTGTAAAATGGTCTTATCTATTGGCGATTTCGTTCCAATTCACATTCCAAGTAATATCCGGCATGCTAATTACATTGCCGGTTGCCAAATTGAATTATCTCTTATAGTTTCCGAGATATGGACTATCGATAATTTACACCTTAGGCTCTGCTTCTAACTTGGGCCCAAATTGTAAAATGGTCTTATCTATTGGCGATTTCGTTCCCATTCACATTCCAAGTAATATTCGGCATGCTAATTACATTGCCGGTTGCCAAATTGCATTATCTCTTATAGTTTCCGAGATATGGACTATCGATAATTTACATCTTAGGCTCTGCTTCTAACTTGGGCCCAAATTGTAAAATGGTCTTATCTATTGGCGATTTCGTTCCAATTCACATTCCAAGTAATATTCGGCATGCTAATTACATTGCCGGTTGCCAAATTGCATTATCTCTTATAGTTTCCGAGATATGGACTATCGATAATTTACACCTTAGGCTCTGCTTCTAACTTGGGCCCAAATTGTAAAATGGTCTTATCTATTGGCGATTTCGTTCCAATTCACATTCCAAGTAATATTCGGCATGCTAATTACATTGCCGGTTGCCAAATTGCATTATCTCTTATAGTTTCCGAGATATGGACTATCGATAATTTACACCTTAGGCTCTGCTTCTAACTTGGGCCCAAATTGTAAAATGGTCTTATCTATTGGCGATTTCGTTCCAATTCACATTCCAAGTAATATCCGGCATGCTAATTACATTGCCGGTTGCCAAATTGAATTATCTCTTATAGTTTCCGAGATATGGACTATCGATAATTTACACCTTAGGCTCTGCTTCTAACTTGGGCCCAAATTGTAAAATGGTCTTATCTATTGGCGATTTCGTTCCCATTCACATTCCAAGTAATATTCGGCATGCTAATTACATTGCCGGTTGCCAAATTGCATTATCTCTTATAGTTTCCGAGATATGGACTATCGATAATTTACATCTTAGGCTCTGCTTCTAACTTGGGCCCAAATTGTAAAATGGTCTTATCTATTGGCGATTTCGTTCCAATTCACATTCCAAGTAATATTCGGCATGCTAATTACATTGCCGGTTGCCAAATTGCATTATCTCTTATAGTTTCCGAGATATGGACTATCGATAATTTACACCTTAGGCTCTGCTTCTAACTTGGGCCCAAATTGTAAAATGGTCTTATCTATTGGCGATTTCGTTCCAATTCACATTCCAAGTAATATCCGGCATGCTAATTACATTGCCGGTTGCCAAATTGAATTATCTCTTATAGTTTCCGAGATATGGACTATCGATAATTTACACCTTAGGCTCTGCTTCTAACTTGGGCCCAAATTGTAAAATGGTCTTATCTATTGGCGATTTCGTTCCAATTCACATTCCAAGTAATATTCGGCATGCTAATTACATTGCCGGTTGCCAAATTGCATTATCTCTTATAGTTTCCGAGATATGGACTATCGATAATTTACATCTTAGGCTCTGCTTCTAACTTGGGCCCAAATTGTAAAATGGTCTTATCTATTGGCGATTTCGTTCCAATTCACATTCCAAGTAATATTCGGCATGCTAATTACATTGCCGGTTGCCAAATTGCATTATCTCTTATAGTTTCCGAGATATGGACTATCAATAATTTACACCTTAGGCTCTGCTTCTAACTTGGGCCCAAATTGTAAAATGGTCTTATCTATTGGCGATTTCGTTCCAATTCACATTCCAAGTAATATTCGGCATGCTAATTACATTGCCGGTTGCCAAATTGCATTATCTCTTATAGTTTCCGAGATATGGACTATCGATAATTTACACCTTAGGCTCTGCTTCTAACTTGGGCCCAAATTGTAAAATGGCCTTATCTATTGGCGATTTCGTTCATATTCACATTCCAAGTAATATTCGGCATGCTAATTACATTGCCGGTTGCCAAATTGCATTATCTCTTATAGTTTCCTAGATATGGACTATCGATAATTTACACCTTAGGCTCTGCTTCTAACTTGGGCCCAAATTGTAAAATGGTCTTATCTATTGGCGATTTCGTTCCAATTCACATTCCAAGTAATATTCGGCATGCTAATTACATTGCCGGTTGCCAAATTGCATTATCTCTTATAGTTTCCGAGATATGGACTATCGATAATTTACACCTTAGGCTCTGCTTCTAACTTGGGCCCAAATTGTAAAATGGTCTTATCTATTGGCGATTTCGTTCCAATTCACACTCCAAGTAATATTCGGCATGCTAATTACATTGCCGGTTGCGAAATTGCATTATCTCTTATAGTTTCCGAGATATGGACTATCAATAATTTA